>NW_008481815.1:0-174303 GCF_000365145.1 Cyphellophora europaea CBS 101466
TAACCCTAACCCTAACCCTAACCCTAACCCTAACCCTAACCCTAACCCTAACCCTAACCCTAACCCTAACCCTAACCCTAACCCTAACCCTAACCCTAAGAGCTGCGCTACCCGGGGCTTGGGCAAAGTATAGGGTTAGGGTTAGGGTTAGCGTCACGTGATAGTCATCTCCTCCTCCCACCGTGGGTCCGATTCCCCTCTGCTCCCGTGTCTACACCGAGCGAACGGATCCCATGTGACAGTCACAGCGAAGCCCGATATCCGAGCATTTAAGGGCTTAGCGGAAGGGGATATTGATAATAGTGTGCACAGACCGGGTCGTGGGGCGGATACACAATACTCTTCCTAGACCAGGGCGCTACCTATCCTATATAATAAGTCCCTCTACAGATGACGGATACAGGCTACAGCGGGATCTAGTCGGGGTCCACATCAGCCAACCCGGCTCCATCAGTGCTGTCTCCCATACTGGGACCGGCCAGGACAGAGTCCAGCTCTAAGTTCGTATCAGGTTCCGATTCCGGTACCTCCGCCACTTCAACCTCCTCCTCAGGCGAAGGTAACAGTGGCACAGCGTCTATTGTGTCCACAGACGCTTTGGAATACCCCTGTACCACCACTGTCGCCAAGTCCCAACACTCGCCCCTGTCCAGACACAAGAACGCAAACCACTCCTTCAACACTTAAGGGCACAGCTGATAAATCATCAGCCGGTGGCGCTTCAACCCGCTCCATTCTACCACCTGATGTTCGTGAAAATAGCACACAGATGTCTCAGAGAGAAGAGAGCGCTTGTGCAAGCTCACCAGCGTCCAGTCCTCTGCGAATCCATCAACCATCCTGATAAGGGCTACCCAGGCGGCCGTGCTGACAGCACTCTTTTTCTTCTTCCCTTCCACCAAAGTGTCGCTCATGGCCAGCGATCAGGCGAACAGGTCGCGCGTACAGGTCTTCGGCTGTGACATGGTGTAGCCGGCCTTCACAATGCCAGGAGTCACCGTCCAAGATCCATCCAAGAATTGCTGTCAGAAAAGGTCACGCATGCGGTTCACCAGCGGCACAATCTTATAGATCTGAGCCATTTACAGTAACTGAAGTCCTTTATTAGCCACCAGGCAGGAGAGAAACGAGCCATCCTAGGTGTACAACCAGTCAAAGAAGAGGTTAAAGATGTCTAGGGCCACATCTCAAAATTGAAATGGAAGATCAGATTGATGGTGGTAGTTCTCAACAAAGACCTGTGACCGACACAGGAGCCCGCGCGACATCCAGTACTTAACACTATCCTCCCCAACGCGAACACAAATGTGCTCTGTCTATACAAGACTGTGGATGGCACAGTCAATTAGTATTGATCAATCCCAATGGCGTCAGATGTACTGTCTCTATTCTCTCTGGTAGTCACCTATATCTAGTCCAGCCATAGAAGTGATAAAGAGGAGGCCAAAACTGCTAGCCTAAAGAGGCGGGGCTAAGAACATGTCCCAGGGAGGGGGTCTTTTCAGCCGCAATCCTGCTGTTATTATTGTAGGAACTATATTCCTGCCAAGTACAGAAGAACCTTTGTAAGACAACACAATGTTACCAGGATACCCCCATGTATCCAGTCACAAGACACCCATCGCTAGAATGTAATGGCGGACCGACCTATTTCCCAACGCCTGGTACCCGACCTGCTCTCCTTCCAAGACTCACCAATAGTGGAGCTGGTGGTGGGCAAGGAGAAAGTCTCATTCATGGTCCACAAGAAACCCTTGTGCAGAGCCGCCGCATTTTTCACCAAGGCTCTCCAGACTGATTTTAAAGAATCACATAAACGCCGCATTAAGCTGCCTGAGGACAACCTGTTAGTGGTTAACCACTTCACAAAATAGCTGTACTTCAATTCATATGATCTGCCTGGGACAGGTAACGCCGTTTTTACCATGCTTATCAAGCTTTACCTCTTCGCTAACAAGTACTTCACCAATGGTCTTAAACAGGACATTATTCAGGTCATGTTTTATTACTATGGTGAAGACTGGACCCTGCAGCCGCTAGCTATGTAATTGGTCTTTAAGCAGGCTCTAGAAACGTCTCCTATCTAACACTTAATAGTAGACTGGTATGCCTTTCATGTGGACCCTAAATTCTTCTAGAGCCCCACCGCTGCCCAGCTTTTTAAGACCGTCCTGTAGCTGGCCCAGGAATTGATCCCTCGCATAGTGGAACAGATTTTGTTCTCCTTAACCGCGCCGTTACGTGGAAAGCTAGAGACGTATTTTAAGCAGAGCTCGCGAGGGGGATAAGATCCAAATGGCAGGCCAATCGGACCCAGCTAGTTGCCAATAGGGTTAGTCATGAGGATAAAGACTTAATCACCATAAAATTCCCTTTCAGATGTTTCAGTCTCCACTCGTCGGGGTAGCCACATCAGCCCTATTAACGGCACCCGACCCTTCCTTGTCACTGTTTCTATCGCTCCTCCGGTCCCACTAACGTGTCACTGCTATTGTTGGACACCATCACAGTCCATGTATCTGAACACTCTGTATCACTGTCAGATGAGATCTCAATCGTCTCCTTCTTGCCGCTGACAGTAGCTCTCTCCATACTAGGGTCAGGTCTATTCTCTAACCTGTTCATGTATTAGTCCTGTAGCTCCAAGAGTTCCTGCTCACATTCACTGTCTTGTAAGACTCGTGCCAGCTCCACCCCTTCCGCCAGGAGTCAAAGGACTTCCTCTAGGCTCACATCATGGCGGTGCACCACCACATAGCGCAACCCTTGTATCGCCTTCAGCATTTGTCAAAATTGTCGTGTCTTAGGCATCACCCCATGTTGCTGGATCACATCCTCCTTCCCACCAAGCACCGCAACCCATTTGTTGAGTTCACCCTGCTCTGCATGTTGCCACCCCCAAGCGCCTAAATTCCGCTAAAGGTACTGTCTCCTGAAATTGAAGCATGCTTGTTCTAGACATGCCTGGACACGTGTCAGAAGTTGATGCTGCTCTGGAAAAGGCAATTGGAGTGTGGTGCCATCCCGCAGTTGTGCGCGACACGTCAGTTGTCCTTGTCTGTTGTTTAACGCCCTTTTTGTGTTTAATTTCTTGTGTTGTGCTTTGTGGTGCGGTTGTGGGGACATAGATCACAAAAGGGGAGGTTAAATAGGAGGTTAAGTAGGCCTTCAGTGCCTAAGACCTGAGAAATACCTGCAGCGCTAAGCTCCCTTCTAGAGACCAATCTATTCCAAAGGTACCCTCTCTGACATATGTGAGCGACTGGCTACAAACATTGCTCTTGTCCTTGTGGACCGGGACAGGTGCCATAGTTGAAATTAGTGTGGGCACAGGTATTGACACACCCAGATACATCAATAAAGGACAGACCTGGAATATAGTTGCCTTGTGTGGAACTTGTTGGCGTAACCTTACAGAGTAGCCAGCCTAGATATGAAGATACAACAGCAACAGTAAGTCTTCTCTTGCCTGGATGTAAGCACATGCTATACACTACCAACCCCTAATCGCCTAGTCGCGCTACTACACGAGTGAGTATAAGCACTCTATTTACACAGCGCGCCCTACTTATCTACGCAGACTGACCAGCCCACACAAGACAGTCTTTAAGGCTGGAGAACTGCATGCTAAACTCCTGCCGCAACCACTGGCTGGCTTCCTCCTGCCAGTACACACCAAAGACAGACTGCATAATGAGATCGCTGTATTCACACTGTCTAGCGCCCGCTACCTGTCTATAGATATTCTGGGGTTGAAAGCAATAATAATAGGTATTGTACAGTCAGATCCACCGCTAACAGGTTTGTTGGAGCACATTATGTTTTGTGTCAATAAACTCCTAACAGTGGACTTCTTAACAGGCACCAAATGTGTGGTCCTATTCTTCCCGCCTATAGAGTTAATAGATAATATAACTGTCGCGGAGCGCCTTAAGTGTATGTTAGTATCTAGTTAGTTTAACCTGATCTTCTTGAGCACAACAGAGTAACAGAGACAGTCCACCCTCTAAACTATGTTAATAAGTCCACTGGCTACTTGGTGCCTCTGATTTGACTGAGGAACATGTCACAACAGATTTGTTGACAGAGCAAGGCCTACACACCTTCTCTTCAGGACCACAGCAACCATAGTGGATGTCCTCATCCATATAGCCAGCAATAGCCGCCCAAATACAACCTGCGCTATATAGCATGCTATCAAGTGCCGTCTTATCGCCACCCACAACTGCTGAGCCAGATAAGCGCCAGTAGTAAGGGAGAATAATATGCGCCTTGGCTACAGCACTATCCTGACCCGCGCGACCCGATTCTTGGGTGTAGTCTATGAGTCCATACAGTTGGTCCATATGCACCACCAAGCGGACATGAGGGTAGTCAAGACCCACGCCCAATGCTAATATCCCCACAAGGAAGGGAGATGAGCCCTTGCTTATTCACCCGCAAAGAATCTAACCCTTGTGTTCCGCGTTCCTAACGTCGGTGTGGTAACGCTCGCAGCTAAGTGCGGTAGCAAGCTGGTCTACCTCCTCCTTGGAGCGTGTGAAAATTGCAATACAGTCCGACGGCAAGAGTGACAGGTGATACTCCTCCCACCACTGACACAAGAAGGCAACCGTAGGTTCAGGTAGATCTTCTTCATCTGTAGAGAGTCAATAGATGTGGTAGCCAATATTAGCACGCCAGGTGCTGGCGCGAATCTCCAGCACCTTACTCATATGAAATTGCCGGTAGAGCGCCGGCTGGAGCTGGGGAGGCAGCATAGCCGTCAGGGAGATAAAGGGGACAGGGATACTACAGAGCAGAGGCAGCTGGGCCATAACACGCCAAAAGTGCAGCGCCGTCAAGCTAAGATACTATTTGTTAAACACAATCCGGTCCAACTCTTTAGCATGGTAGAGCTGCCAGAGGTACTAGTGACCCTTATCCAAACTACCCGCCTCCGCGCTTATTAGCACTAATAAAGCCCATAGATACTAGTCAGGAGACTATTCCTGGCAGCGAATTCCCAACTTATAACAGTAACAAATCAGATCAAGGCGAGGCGCAACAAGCGGCAGTATAAGCACCGTGATGCGGGTATTAGGGAGACTGCACAGCAGCTGATATACCATGGTCTTGCCTATGCCAGTGGCCATGACCACAGACACTTCCATTGCGCCAGACATAGCCGCACAGACAGCCTGCTCTTGTTTAATGCACCGCCATTGCAGGCGAGGATTGCCGAACAATTTGCGTGCTTCCTAAAGAAGGGCGCGACTGGTCCAGTGTTGTTACACACGGGGAATTGCCAGGCAAATACTTTTGAGAATTCCACGACTGTTATTATTAGACTCTTGTGGACACTTGCAGCAACCAGCGATCTCCTTAGTATTACCAAGGGCGTCAAAGCCAAAGAAGTTAGCCTAGAGCGTGGAAGCATGATGCGCACACTTGATAAGCCTATCCTATACATTAGCCACCACTAAGCTGGTCTCATTAGCGTACACAAAATAATAGGTATAGACGCTATGATTAAATATCTGCGCCAGTGTCACCACATCCTCTTCCTTGCCATCATTCTCAGGGCTGTTACTATACTCCACATAGTCTAAGACACTCTTGAAGAGAGGCTAATCAACACCAAACTTCATCTTCAGGATCGAGGCACTGAGTTGACACTAATAGGACTCGGACATCTTGGGCACCTTAGTAAGCGCGCAAATCTTGCGCATAATAGGAGTCAGCATGGCTTTGTGCCACACCTTTCTATTTTTGCTCCACAGATAGGGGGATAGTCAACAGCCATCCTGCCACTCAAAGATCTACAGCAGTGGCACCACATGTGCCATAAAAAGGATTAATTCGTCACTCATGCCAGCAGTGCCAAACCGGATATTGTCTTTATAGGAGCCCCACTGGGCTTGGCCCTTATAGTAGGTAGTGTAGAACATCACTCAGCTATACTTGAGCAAGACACTATAGAGTTTGTCTGTATTCCACATTGTCACAGATATAAGCTTAGGGCCACGTAATAGGGGCGCAAGAATTTGAAAGAGTATAAACATACATTCCAGCCACTCTTAAATATAGTGCCGGAATAAATTTACCGCGGTAGGCCGCTATTGATTGCCATCAAACAGAAATTGCGCCTGAATGGCCGGCATTATCTTGATATGCTTGAGCAACTGTTGGCCTCAACCATTAAATATGGGGTAGTTGCGCTTGTCTAAACCAAACCACCAGCCTGTTTTATATTGATGCTCCCCTTCCCGTAGTACCGCGGCCGTAGGCCGCAAGAGGTAGTTAGCGCCCAGCAAGAGATCATGTTTAAGAATAAGCCGAGCTCAGGCCAGTGTTCAGCGGTAGAGTTGACTGATATACTCTATACAGATAGTGGTTCCCTGATAACTCACCTCTAAGCCATTAAGAGACCATGTCGCTATCTTACTGGAGACCTGTTTCTTAGCGACATTGAACAGCATGAGTCACCAGTTCAGGATAATACTAAAGGTTATACTACATTCCTGCCACAACCAACAGTGGCAATAGTTAGCCAGGACATTATCAGCAAGACAACTAGTGTCTTAGTCCACCACCTCACAGGTCCAGTGAAGGGTCCACAACTGGGCACAGTAAATAAGTCCCGAAAGAGAGCTGTTAAAATTGCCGGGCTCCCGCCAACTATTATAGCGGCTATTGTGCACAGCAATTATAGCACAGTATGCTAGTAGTGGTGACTGGAAGCGATTTCCAGGCAGGTCTTGTTCAATCAGGGCAAGGCTAAAGGCAGTGACTTAACGTCAAAGGCAGTCTAGATCCTTCTCCGCAGCCGCCTCCAGACAACAGGCGAAAGCGGCCTGTTGGTTGTCAGTGCTAGTAAAAAGTAGTGTTTCTACTGATGCTGAGGTCATGGACAGATTGTCGTCACTGTTATCAGGGTCCAACTTGTTTGAGTGAGGGGCATATAGCTGCCGTCCCGGGCCAAGTATGCCCTCCTATCCAGGTCAGCGCTCAGAAGCGGTGAGTAGCTAGCCAGCCGTCACCCGCCAAAACACACAGATAACTTCAGCCTATAGATTAAAGTACTGGACCTAGGAAGCAGCACTCAGGCCAGGTTGAAATCCGCGTGAGTGAATGGTGGCCTCAGTCCAGAATTGACTGAGCATAACAGCCATGGGACAGGTCAGTTAATAGTAAGGCCCATCTACACACCAACTCCACGTCTCCTCTAGCAATTCTTTCGCCATGGTCACCACATCCTGGACCAGCTTGGTGTCCATCTTGTCATCCTGGGGTATGCGATAACAGCGATAAATATCCTTATTAGAGAAGCCATCCAGTAGTTAATTAAACCCACATGTCCTTACCCACAGGATAATAGCGGACTGGTAGCTATTGAAGGCATGCACTGTAGCAGTGTGTGTCTTCTCTACCGCTTCTGCCTTATCAAGAATGGTCATCTGGGAGGAGAGAAAGCGCTCTACATCAGCAGGAGACATATTGTCTTACTTCTAACCTGGCTCCTAATATACCGGCGGAGATGCTTCGCGTAGCGCAACCTTAAAGTACCGGATAGACTCTTTCTCCGCGAACAAGGTCTGAACTTAACACTTCTCTAATCCTTCATACTTTCTTCCCGCTCTCATGCTGTGCTTCTGTGATTGATGTGCCCAAGCATTCTTTTTGTTAATACTGAACCAGCCAAGACAGTCCTTACACTTAAGTACAATATGTATCCAGAGGTGGGGAATGGCTGGGATAGGCTGTTCCTGCAGCGAAGGGTAATTATTCTCTCCTGTGTTGACCAGGTCTAAGGCAACAAGTTGTTCTTTTAGAAGCTTCAACCTCGCCCCCTTCAAGTGGTGCGGTGGTTTGCGGAAGTAGGTGAGGCTGACAATTTTATTCCGTATAACAATCCCTGTTTGACATTAGCGGTATAGGACGGCTTTAAAACACTGATCGTAATAGAATAAAGGCTCTATAGCTACTACATAGCATAAATCTCCGCTTTAATCACCTCCAGACAGTCTTGTCAGCGCCTGAGGGAGAGTCAGGATTACCCTAAGTGCCTTTATACTCATAAAGTCCTTTTGCTTCCCCTGGTCTAGCTATATCTGGAAATACCTCTAACCGAGATTGGTATGGCAAAGTGACTTTATAGGATAAAGGCACCCTACAACTAGTAATAGCGCCCTCACTCCGCGCCTCAACCTTCCCGCCCCTGCTATCGCGCTCCGCCGTCCCTCCCTCCCCCGCCACGCTCCGCCCCAATCGCGGTTATCCACTCCTAAAACCCCCTCTCTACTAACCCAATCTAAATATATAAATATATAGCTAGTGGTCCTATACCTTTATAGCTACCTCCTCAAGTAGTTACCCACCTTCTTCCCTCTCTTACTCTAACCCCCCTCTATAAAGCCTCTACTATACTATACTTAAAGCTACTAACTGTAGCCACTAGCTATAAGTGTATATATATACTGGTCTTTAGTAACCTACTACTAGTCCACACCACAAGTTCTTAATATACACCCCCACCCTCACTACTTGTCTATTACCATGTTACGGATCACGACCGCAACCTGACCAAGGCCAGCGGCCGCAGGGGCGCTCAGCCCCAAGGGGAAGGTTACCCGGGGGAAGAACAGACCCCACGGAGAAGTGTACCTTAGGGACAGAGAACCGCCAAGGAGTCACGTGATCAGGCTCTAGTGCTCTCCCTGCTCTAGACAGAGCAACAGAGCACACAGAGCAAGACAAGCTACACAGCACTATATAGAGGGACAACCCGTCCTGACACTAGGTAGGACTTTTGTAGTCAACTTCATATATTAATTCGCTCTATACATTAGTAGTACAACTGCTACTATTAGTTCCTACGTTTACTTTAGCCTAGCCTTGACCCTGATACTATTCACCTAGCTGCTAAACCCAGTTTGGACCCGACGTTCGGAGCGGTTCATAACACGTAGGAACTAATAGTAGCAGTTATACTACTAATGTATAGAGCGAATCAATATACAAAGTTGACTACAAAAGTCCTACCTAGTGTCAGGACAGGTTGTCCCTCTATATAGTGCTGTGTAGCTTGTCTTGCTCTGTATGCTCTATTGCTCTATCCAGAGCAGGGAGAGCACCAGAGCCTGATCATATAACTCCTTAGCGGTTCTCCGTCCCTAAGGTACACTTCTCTATGGGGTCCATTCTTCCCCCAGGTAACCTTCCCCTTAGGGCTGAGCGCCCCTGCGGCCGCTGGCCTTGGTTAGGTTGCGGTTATAATCTGTAACACTTTCCCCCTCCTGTCCTTGCTTGCGTCCACACAAGTATTTAAGGTAGGTGTCCCCGCGACTGATAAGCCCTAAGTTCCTCCTTCTTCCCTGTTATAGCTAACCATAATGTGTTCAGTCCTTAAGTCTTCTTATCCTAATTCCACCAACCGTTGTCTTAACCTTGCCGCAGTAATTAAGCTCCTTAACTGCCCCGCTATAGTTGCTTACTCTAGCTACGCCTGTTCAGGCGATACCTGTTATTTTGCTAAAGAGCGTTCTAGAAAATGTTCTTGCTGCCTCTGTAAGAACATTGAGTGTGATAGGTTGTTTTCTCTTGAAGAGTTTTGTTCTGTGGTGGAGGAGAAGAAACAGATTCAAGAGAAATCCCGTCGAAAGCAAAAAGAAGTGGCGCGCCTCTGTCGCGCGCTCGCGGAAGCCAAGTTAGAGGACAACATTCTTCAGGATTCCATTGCTCGCCTGGAGTCTCTTTCTTCCAATATGCTCCGCTGTGAGATGTAGGCGCTAGGAGTTTTAGAAGAACAACCCGCTGGTAGTTCTGGCGCCTTTACTAACCCTGGCCACCTCTAGGAGGAAGTGCTAGTGAATGACACTATTGATTGGGATGCTATCTTCTCTTTGGCACCTCCACTACCAAGCCTAGTTGACGTCATTTTAGGTTCCAGTGATAATCCCTTAAAGCCTCCTGGGTAAGGTTCTCCTCTGGTTCCCACGTATTTTCAGTATACTTATATCCTTTCCAGTGAATCAGATAGTGTGGCTTCCTGTTGATAAGTTGGGTTCCCATAATACAATCGATCTTGTAATATAGTTCCTGTGTTTCCTTATAAATGTATATTGGTCCTGGAATCTTGACATTTTGCGGTGCTTTTTCTAGTAGTGACACATAGAATATGTTGTATATCCTTATCTCTTTTAGAAGTCTGAGTTAATAATTAACATTCCCTGTTCTTCTAGTAACCCTAAACAGTCCGAGTTTAGTGTAATCTAGTTTAGAGCTTGGTTGCTGTGTTTTTATATTTTTCTGTAGAAGGTAAACTATCTCCCCCTCCGAGAAGACTGGTCCTCTAGTTCTCCTTTTGTTTGTATATTTTGTTATTTTATCTTGAATCTCTTATAAGTTGTTTTGTAAAAGTTAGTGTATTGTTTATAGGTATGTTACTGATATTTTTGCTTTTTCTACCACTGGCTTTATACCTAACTTGTGGTCATAAAGTCTTGGATGTTTTCTATAGTTTGCGTAATAAGGAGAAATTCCTGTTGCTCCTGCTGAATTGTTGTATGCAAATTGTGCTGTTGGTAATAACTCAACCCACTTTGTTTGTTCATAGTCCAAATAGTACTGTAGATATTGTTCAAGGACTTGGTTTGTTCTTTCTATTTATCCATTAGTCTGTAGGTGAAATGCTATTAACAGCTTATGTTTTATTCCTAACTGGTCTGTTAACGATTGCCAAAATTGCGATGTGAAGAGTTTGTCTCTGTCTGATATGATTTCCTTTGGCATTCTATGCTGTGCAAAGACTGTTTCTATAAAAACATGAGCAAAGTCTATTGCTGTCGCTGTTTTTAAGAATAGTATAAAGTATGCTCACTTTGTCAGTCTTTTAACTATCACCAGGATACTGTTGTATTCCACTCCTGTAAGGGGATGTGCGGATTTTGGCAGATCTGTAATAAAGTCTATTGCGATCAAAGTCCATGTATCATCTAGTAGTTCTGGGGATTATAGTAACCTATAGGGTTTGTATCAACTATGTTTGGTTTGTGCGCACAAGTCACAGTTCTTAATGTAGGTTTCTATATCCTTCCTTAGGCCGGACCAGGTGAAGTCTCAAGTTATAAGTTCAATTGTTTTGTTAACACCTGGGTGCCCTGCTGTTTTAACATTATACCTATCACATATAACCTCCTGGTGTTGTTATTCGTTTAGTTGTATTTCCATGGTTGCCAATGTTTGAGGTTTTCTGTATACTAGGCTGTCTCCTTCTTGCCTTAGTATTAAGGCTGGCGCGGGTCTAGTTCCTTCTACATAGTCAGGTTGTCTGCTTAAGGCATCGGCACGTCTGTTCTCTGTTCCTTTAATATGTGTGATTTTAAAGTTGTATACTACAAGTGTTTCCGCCCACCTGACTTGCCTCCAGTTGAGTTCCTTTGTTGTGGTCTAATATAGAAGATTTTTATGGTCAGTGAAGATCTGAACAGGTTAACTGGTCCCTTCTAGGTATACTCTCTATTCTTTCAAAGCTTCTACTATTGCTAATAGTTCCTTGTCGTGGATGTTGTAGTTTAACTTGGGTCTGGTTATCTTTCTAGACCAATAGGCTACTAGCCTGATCTTTCTATCCTCCCCTTTTTAGGTAAGGCATACGCTAACTGTGTAGTCTGAGGCGTCTATTTTGAGTATGGCTTCCTTCTCTGGGTCAAAGATAGCGAGTATTAGAGCTTTAGTCATTTTCTCCTTAATAGCCTTAAAGGCTTGCTTATATTCTTCTGTCCAGTTAAAGTGTTAATCTTTCTTTGTGAGGTTTATTAAGGGGGTTGTTGTGTGAGAATACCCTAAGATAAACTTGTGGTAGTAGTTAGCAAGTCTCACAAATGACTGTACTTCCTTAACATTCTGTGGCCTGGGCCATTCCTTAATAGATTGTATTTTCGCAGGATCTGGAGCTAATCCTTTCTCTAAGACAAGGTAGCTGAGGAAAGCTATTTTGTGCTTGTGAAATTCGCATTTACTGAGTTTCACCGGGAGGTGTTTCTATTGTAGTTTCTTAAGTACCTTTTAAACTTGCTCCATATGTTTATTATAAGTTTAAGAGAATATCAAGATGTTGTCTAAGTAGGCCAGGATAAAAATGTCTAGGTATTCCTGTAAGGTATCGTTAATTAGCTCTTGGAAAGAGGTAGGTGTGTTAGTTAATCTAAACAGCATGACCTGGTACTTATAGAGTCCCTACTGTGTTTTAAACACCGTCTTCCATTCTTTACCCTTTTTTATTCTGATTCAATAATAGGTGTCCCTAATATTGATTGCTGTAAACCACTTAGCGCCTAGAAGTCTATCCTGTAGTTTATCTATACACAGAAGTGGATATCAGTTCTTCCGGGTGATATTGTTAAGCTTCCTAAAGTTAATACACAGTTGTAGGCTACTGTCTTTCTTTGGTGTAAATAGCACACTATACGCTATTGGTAACATGGATTTCTGTATAAACTATTTCTCCAGGTGAGTATCTAGGTATTCTTTTAAGAAGTCCTCCTGCTTCTTTAAAAGTAGTATTAATCTGGTATGGTACTTCAGATTTTCCACTAACAGGGGTATCTCGTGATCCCACAGTTGATATTCTGGTAGGGCAGCACTCCCTACTTTTTCTGTGAACATATCTTCGAAATCTTTGTATTCCAGAGGAATCTCTGACATAGCTATACCTGCTAGAGCTCTTCCTACTGGTTATACCTATATCGCCTTTACGAAGGGAACCTTTAAGACTGATTGGGTCTCTGTTTGTCTGTGACTGCAATTCGGAAATTCAAGTGTTCTCTTTTTCCAGTTGATTACTGGATTGTGCTGTGCCAGCCATTCTATTCCTAATATCACGTTATATTTTATGTTGACAATGTCCAGCGTAATGTTTTCTTTATGTCCTTGTATATAGAGTTGGATGTTCCTTAACTCTCTTTTTACCTATCCCTGATCTCGTTTTATTAAGTTACTGTTAGCCATGTCCAATTGATAAGGTTGTTCTTTGTCGTACCAGTGGTTTTTTAGTTAATATACTGCCTTTATACCCACATAGTTAACATTAGCCCTACTATCAACCATTATTCTCGTGTAGTTTCCTTGAATATATCCAGTTAGGACTAAGTGTTGGTTAGTGTTTCTACCGAGTGTATAAAGCTAAGGCTTCACTAGAGGAGAGGTTTGCCTCAACAGCCTCCCCTTCTCTTATTTTTTAGTAGGTAGATGTACCGGTATTCTTGGAACATGTAATCTTTGTCTCTGTAGAGCCCTCCTTCCTAGAGTATCCCTCTTGTCTGGCAGTAGGAGATAGCTAGGTAAGGCACCATAGGATCAATAGTACAGTAATGTTTGTGTGGCTCTATAAAATCTCTGCAATCTGTATTAGTGTACAAGAACTTCCTGCTCTATATTGTTTTGTCAGGTCTTTTGTCTTTTACCTTAACCTCCTTGCTTGGTTACTCTGATCCAAGCTATAGTTTCTTGAAATGCTCCTTCTAGGATGTGGGTATGTTTATTTCTTCGGACACTCTGTCTTCCCTGTGTTTAATATACATATGTAGGTTGTCCCTGTTATCACACTGTTTGTCCTTATATATTTTCAAGTGAAACACCCTAATGTCTCTCTTTAGGCTTGCTTTTGATGTATATATAATATGTGTGTGCTAGGTTTCAATTGAACAATCTCCTGTACACCTTTTCTTTTCCTATTGATTAGTGACAAGCCTGACCAATCCTGGTGTAATGTGAGTGACTATCTATGGTTTGGCTTTGGAGGCTTAGTCTTTGTTCAGGGCTTTAGGGAGCTCGCTATTATGTGTCTAGTCTTCCCAATCTGATTTGTTACTTAACTCTTCCTCACTTGTTGTTTCTTTATCTTGGAAGTATAGTAATATAGTTGGTTGTTGTTTAGCCATCATATGTAGGCTTATTGACCCTTGTTCCTCTAGGGAGTATATTAACTGTCCTATTACATTGTGTGTGTGAATAGTCGGATATTTGGGACACTTATGGTCAGGGCACACCCTTATTACCATAGGTTGTTGTATCTCTATCCTTCCTCCTGTTAGAAAATAGGTAGGGTATTTTTCCCTATCCTGTCCTATAGTTAATCCTCACTATTTGGTGGCTACTGTGACATAGAAAGGTCCTGTATTAAGGATCACTAAGGGAGAGTCCCTCTCACTAGGTTGCTTTCCTTTGGGCACCTTTCAGCTTATCATGGAAAGATTGTGTATAGTTTCCTTATCCTCTATATACATGTTGTGGTGATCCTGCGCACCTTCTTCAGACTCTTCCTATTAGAGGTCTCTTACCTATTCAGCCGGGTCTTGGTATCAATATTTGTTCTTGGTTCCCCTAGGGTACCACCTCAACCCTTCCTTCTCGCTCTTGTGAGCTAAGTATCAGTCATACTAATAGGCTATCTATAATTTTCTGGTGTGGCGGTTATATTTCTCCACTAGTTAAATAGCTTTCTTCTAGAAACAGCTGAGTCTCTCAGGTGTATCCGCTTCTTTTTCTGGCTTGGCCTTCTCCTTTTCTAGAGGTTGTGTGTAAGAGGCCTCTCCCTCTCTCAGGATCTTAATAAAGCTTTTGTCTTTAGAGGATACATGCGCCTATATAAACTCCTTCTTATACCATTCCCAGTAGGCCTTTGTTCCTACTAGTGGTTGTCTTAATCCCTCCTATACTTGTACCTCTTCTAATTCAGAGAGGTTGCCTACCTCTTTAGTAGTGCTCACACCAGTGTCAGCCTTTTTTCCTGGTGTACTAGCTATTTGTTTGTTTATCATATGCAGTTGTTAGGTCGGGGTCCCACAGTCTTTCGCCTGATGTCCGGATTTTCCGTAACTGAAGCACAGGTTGTCTTGTCTACATTTCTCCTGTTTGTCTCTACCCAGAATCCTACTATTACCATGGCCTCTAGGTTGTAAGGACTGTCTGGCTCACATCACAGAAAGATCCATTGGGTCCCCTCAATTGTAAGTACAACCCTTCCTCCCCCTATATCCGCTGAATAGAACCTTTCCGGGGTGTTGTTGTTCTATCCTGAGCTTGTAGAGTCGGTTGTTCACCTTGATAGCCTTGTCTACCACTTCAATCAGAGTTGTAGGTAGTAGTACAGCTATTTTAGCTTTAACCTCTATCTTCAATCCCTGGTAGAATATATCCTATAAGGCTTTATCTTCATCCCAGTCTAGGTGTGAGGCCACTTACTGGAATATAGAATAGTAGGCAGATGTAGATCCAGTTTGCCTGAGCTAATGTATCTCTCTAGCGGCAGTTCTTTCTTTATTAGCTGTATTAAAGATCACCTTTATTTCTCTTTTAAACTCCTTGAAAGAGTTAATAAGCCTCTTGGTCTTTTCTTTAGCCCTATTTATATTCTTATAGTGGTCGCTGAGAAAGGGTTTGAACCAGGTAAAAGCTGCTCCTTTAAGATAGGCTGTGGTGTAGATGACCTTTAGTTAGTTACTGATAAACTGTCCTTGGTTAAGGTTAAAGGCTATACAGAGCTGGATCAGATAAGCTCAAAGTTGAGAGTGTTGCCCTGTAAAGGGTTCCACCCTAGCCTTGAGCTTACCATCTCCTTCTAACTGGACCAAGGTACTAAGGCTAGAAGCAGCCTTAGTAGTACTACCTCTCTTTCCCAAGACAGATCTAGATGGGGATGGGGATCGAACGCTAGATATGATTGATACTATCTGTTGCAGGGTAGTTAAAGTGTTATGAACCGCTCTGAACGTCAGGTCCAAACTGGGTTTAGCAGCTGGGTAAATAGTATCAGGGTCAAGGCTAGGCCAAAGTAAATGTAGGAACTAATAGTAGCAGTTGTACTACTAATATATAGAGTGAATTAATATACGAAGTTGACTACAAAAGTCCTACCTAGTGTCAGGATGGGTCGTCCCTCTATATAGTGCTGTGTAGCTTGTCTTGCTCTGTGTGCTCTGTTGCTCTGTCCAGAGCAGGGAGAGCACCAGAGCCTGATCACGTGACTCCTCAGCGGTTCTCTGTCCCTGAGGTACACTTCTCTGTGGGGTCCGTTCTTCCCCCGGGTAACCTTCCCCTTGGGGCTGAGCGCCCCTGCGGCCGCTGGCCTTGGTCGGGTTGCGGTCGTGATCCGTAACACTACGTTTACTTTGGCCTAGCCTTGACCCTGATACTATTCACCCAGCTGCTAAACCCAGTTTGGACCCGACGTTCGGAGCGGTTCATAACATAATAAATAATATATCTTTTTTTTAAATTTCTTTTATTTTATTTTAAGAGGGTAGACCTCTTGAAATAAAATTTTTAAATCCTAAGTAGAATTCTTAGGATATATATAGGCAAGAGTGCTGGCTTATTGATTAGACAAAAACTCAATCAGGTTAGTGTATAATTTTCTTCTTGGCAGAGGCAAATCTCAGTACAAAATGGCGACAACAATAGCTCAACAACCACCACTGGTACTACTCTCAAACTCTGGCACCATGGTCTTATAGTACTAATATATATATAAAATAAATAAAATAGCTAATTTTTGTAGTAATCCTCTCTTACAGCCGCTTGGGTTATTGCCCATTGATTATGAAAAGGGGAGGCTCTAGTTGACCCAGTCCTGCCATCAATAGTAGAGGACTCCTGGACCAACCTAGATAATTGGGAGTTTGTGAACAGTGACAGCAGGGTGACTCAAATTCTCGAAGACTACAAACCTGCAGGCAGCAAAGTTGGCGGGGTTACTTACAACAGTAGCAATTAAGTCGATCCAGTTAGGAGTACAGAAGATCATGCTGTCGAGGCGGATGAAAAAGCCACGGGACTTCAAGTTAAACGGGCCGGGGAGGAGCCCCTGAGATCTTTCTCGCTCAGCCGAATCAAGGCTTAGATGAGTAACTTATGACAGTCCACCACTCGAAAACCTTGCTTTTTGGCGCCGTTGAACTCGAACAGTATCATCATAGCTCACCACTTTAGCCGTTCCAACTACCGTGACACCGGTGTTAGTGTACGTTCGATGGCTGCTCGGCCGGCCCTCACAGCGACCCAGCCACGATACGAGTCTTTCCGGCTCTCCGGATGACCCCTCAAGCGCTCCAATACAAGTCTGAATTTACTATTCAGCCAGTTCTATCGCCTAGATACATCTGAGGTCCTCAAAACTCCCGATGTTGTCCAAAACAGCGATAGTAGACCAAGGAGGACAGTTATGGGGGTTCCTGCGCTCTGTAGGTCATCAGGATGTCGGATCTGCCACCAGCCCCAAAATCCAAACGTTGCTGCAAGGAGAAGAACATGATAAGCAACTACATGAGGGATAGAAATGCCGTACACTGTTTCCAAACCCCATGCTTCGCTTTCATCATGACAGTCTAAAGCCCATATGCTCTTCTTCTTAGGGATACGCTCGTAGAGTCGTTTTTGGGTCAGCGGGCCAATGCACTCGTGCCATGGCCAAAACCAATAGAGACAGGGCGTTGCGCAGACGAAAAGAGAATCCTCAAACTCTTCTTGAGATACGGGTGGGCGTTCATCTGGGGGCTCTTGTGACCCATTCTTGTAAACGTAGTCGTCGTCATACTCTGGAATTCCTTCTTGCATAGAGCTGATTCTGTTCCGCCGGTATTTCAAGAACTGAACTGAAAGTTAAAGCCAGATTTGTGCATGTGGAAGCGCTTACCTTCTTGAACACACAGAATCTCATTTGATATATCGAGAACCATAGCCTCGGCCATCCTCGAATGCTTCTGTATGCTGTAACGATCTCATTCATGAGATCACCATCAGTAGGAGAATTTTTGCGACTGAGATCGATCTGGTCAATATCCAAACACCTCTTTTTGGCTTTAACCCCCAACAGCAACCTCAAATCGTTTCTTGATTCGATCACGATTGTGTGTATTGTTTGCCCAACATCGGATGAGCTGGGTTCGGAACCCTTATTACCGTAGTTTTGACATAAATTAGGCGATCGACCATTGTGACCTGACGTTTCCCTTCTTTCATTGGACCGAGTGACACTTGTAGACGAGGAGGTTGACATCGCTGAGTGTGCCTGCGCTGTGCCCAGTGAACATTGACCTGTTACTTTGATCTTATCCGACGCCCACCAGGACTCCGGAGATGGCAAGAACTTTCGCCAGCTATGTCGCCCTCTTCGGCGACCGAAGCACAAATGCTCATTGTACAGTGGTTCGCCGCGAAGTTCAATCAGCCGCTTGAGCTTTGCACCTTCATCTCGTGGGATATCTCGACGGTGTTTTCTTCCACAATGCTATTGGTTTTAGTGTTATACAAATGAAACAAAATTTCTGACTTACACACTTCCATTTGATATGGCAAATGTTATTTGCAAGCTCTCCCTGTGCCTGGCACGTTGGCCACGAGTCCCAGCGACTATTCGATCGCGCTTCTAACAAGGACCTGCACCAGTCGAACAAAGACCAAGGAGGCTCATCATTGAACGCGATGCTCGTGTCCGGTAAAGTCATCAGAATACGGCGTACATCGTGATAGACAGGCGAAATGGTTAGCATTTGTACGCGTTCGAGCAGTTTGCGAAATGATTTGCTCCGAAAGACGAAATCCTCCATACTCTTGATATATTTTAGGTCTTTAACTGCTTCGTGAAGCTCGCTGTCGATATCAGATGTGTCTTCATCTGTGGAGAATTGACTCTCATCAATCTCCGGAGGAGTTCGACAACCGTTGTTCGGATCGTTGAATCCTTGGTTGTTAGCAAGCCAATCATTCAAATCGTATAATGACGGATCGCTTGCATAGCGCGGGTTTTCATCTTCCTCATTAGAGTCCAAAGGCTCCTGGTTCGTGATTTTGTGAAAGATTCGCCTCGCGATTCTCGCCCTGTACCAGTGGCTACGCAACAGCATAGCGGTCGCGTTCTGTAGATTTGTTCGAGCTTCCTGGCGAAGGTCAATGTGATAGTACTTTAACAGTTCGCGGAAATCTTCCAGAAATTCCGACATGTTGCGATTCGGGATCGTTTGGCGGACTATTGAAATAAGTATATCAGACTCCAGTAGGAGAGACTCCAGATGCTTTTCTGCAACAACGAGTTCGGCTATCTTTGAACAAGCCTTCTGTGAGCCGATATCTTCGTTGCATGGAATTACTCGTCCAATATGCGCTTTCAAGGCGGGGCGGAAATCGTCACGTCGCAAATCTGCTTGTACGAAGTCCGGTGAACGTGAACTGTCATTGTGGCTTGCAGACTCTTCGCTCGTATCAATAGATGGTGTTGAAGTCCCCACACTAGCATATCCTGAGTCGGTCGGTGCTTTGTTCTCATTGATAGAATGGAAAGCAAATTCCAATTCTTGGTGAATATCAAGTAATTCGCGCTTCCAGTTCTGAAATGGAGCGTCTTTTGGTCCGCTTCCTCCAGGGATATGCTTTCGTTCATATTCTGACCTCCAGGAGAGTAATTGTCGCATAGTCTCATCAGACATTAATCCGAGGATGGCCCGTGATCCATGGCCAGCAGCAATTCCCACGGAATCGAAGTGATCCTTGGTCGATAGTATTACCTGTTGAGTCGCCAGTGTGTTATCTGTGACACTTGGTACTCGGTGACTTTCGAAGATCGTTGAAGAGATCCTATTTTGGAGAGACAGTAGTTGTCGGCTGATGTTTCTAAGGAGGATTTCGGGAGTATCTGGCGTGGCCATCTCAGCAGCACGCTCCCGCTCTTGCACATCATGGGCGAGATTTTGAGGGCTAGCAGCTCGGCTAGATTTTCCAACCCTGTCGTCTATTTCTCGTTGGGCCTGCAAGCAAATGTCTATGCAGCGGCTGGTGTTTCCCAGTTCCTCTTGGAGCTCTGTACGGTGTAGGCTAACATCGTCTGCTGTTTGCATGGATCTCGAAGTCTCTGCCATTCGATCCGCGATATCTTTGAGGTGTCTCTCAACCTTCGTAATACGTAAATTGAGTCTATTCCGAGAGTCTTGTAACGATTGATTGACGATCGTATCGAGATGGCTTGCCGTGTCGAAGTCTCCTGATGGGTTGACTCGGCCACGTGATCCAGAATCAACTTGGTGAACGTGTTCAAATGACTGGTCGCAGATCTGAATGCATCTTAGTATGCCCGTTTGCCAATTCTTCACTGCCTGAAGATCTATGGAATCTGAAGTGGCTTCAACTGTTGTTCGCTCAATGGCCTCGATTCTTCCATCAATGATTTCAAGCCGTTCTTGAAGGTCAATAGCAGTGGAGTCAAGAAGTGTCTTGTAGCTCTCAAAGACTTCGATTGTAGTAGGACGATTTCGACTGTTGAGGTTAAGAATGCCACAGAAGTATGTACAAAGTACGTACAGGTTTACACCAACAAGGGCAATAGTGAAGGTTGCCCGAAACGCCGCTAGAAGTCGTCTAAACCCGTTAATGTCGTCACCGAGATACCTTATATTGGCCCAGTATCTGAAGCTTGAATTTCCATGAGACCGCTGTGTATGTCTGAGCAGTTCCTGTTGAAACCCTTTACAAGCATTGGCACAGCGATCTAGAGGAAGAGACAACAGATAAGTATCCGCCGGGCTCTTCAAGGTTTCGTCCAGAGCCCTTAAGACAGTGGCCAGATATTCAAGCTCGTCATTGAGGTCCCGAATGTGCCTCGAATGGGGCTGAAAGCCTTGGATCGTGTTCCGGAGCGAGGCGCTCGCCTCAGATGCGAAAGCAGTAAAGCCGGAAATCGCGGCGATAGGGTCTGCCATTACGCCGTTGAGAAGCATATAAGGTCGGTCTGTTGTCGGGTAGAATTAGGGTATGTATAAGATATATTTACCTCTGCGTCATGGCGAGTCTCAAACTTATCAGGATTTGCATCACCCAACTACCTAAGCGCCAAACACGAAACACGAAATAGACAAATTTAGCTTTATGGGGCGTGAAGTAGACGCCCCGACGAAAGTAGAAAGTTTAGATCCATGTAGGAGCCACTGTCAAAGCGACTTGCAATGGCACGGCGACTATGCCTAAAATAGTTTGGGTCTGAATGGGGCCGAAAGTGATGACCTTTTGAACCCATTGATTTCGGCGGCAGATGCACACCCTTTTGTAGGGCACTGTCACCAGGAGTGCTGTCGATCCAGACATAGTCGTAACCGAGTTGGAGAGCAGCTCGCCGTCTCTTGCGGATCTTGGTCCATGACTTGCGCCGCCCTTCGGACTCTGGAACAAAATCCAGCCTCTGCAGGTCATGGAAGGTGACCTCTTTACCTTCACATCTGTGTGATAGACATGCGTATGCCGGTACTGTCTCTGTGATCAGGAAGTCTTTGAGCTTCAGGTCGCCATGGGGGTCTGTTGTCAGTAGCCGCATGACTGCAGCAGCTGATCATCAAGGACGGAAGACCACAGCGACCAGTCCGAGAAGCGTCAACTTAATAAGATTGTATGGCTGATGCCGTGGCCTAAGAGACAATGTCCGTCCAGGCGAGTAGCTAGCATGATCGGCATCCAGAAGGGTTGGCGCCCGTTCTGCGGGCACTTTGACGCGGTCAGGGCACTTTGGGTAACCCAATACCTATCATCCTGATTGGCTCACGAATCCCGGATCACAAGCTTGGGTGCATGAGACTCATACCACACGAAGACTGCAATGGAAGGTAACGCTCTTTTAAACCGTAGCACCCTCAAAGCGTATGAGCTTCTTAAGGAACGGAGGTGAAGCTACCACAGAGTTCGGCGGCAGTCGGAATGGTTCGATACTAAATGAGCTTAAAGCAGGCTTGCACATCATAAAACCTAGCCCAAGCCAAAATCACGATTTATCTGACAGCCTGAGGATCTCTTTCTCAAATTGCTACAGCATTTCCGTTTCACGCCAATGTTGCCGAAAGGACACAGTGTCTCCCCTTCCCCAGTGTTTCTCGAACATACGAATCCCGTCCCCTACACCATTACCTTCCCTAGGGATTGTCAAACATACAAACCCATCACCAAGAAGAGAACCCACCTCGCATTCTGCGTACATCAGGTGTAGTAACTCAATTCGCAGGGCATTAGTGCGGCCTTTTGACCACACTCCACTTAGGGTCCTTGATGCACTCTCGAACTGATGCACTACAGGCCGCAGTAATCTGGCGCAGCAAGCGCCTCGTCGAAGAATCCCGGATTCGTATCTTCCAACCCGCCATCTTCTAGCTGGAGCTCATCCGCTGAAGTAATACCGAGAAGGCTCTGCAGAGGGGTCGTAGAGGAACTCAAGTCCAACAGTTCCGACGATCGTGCGTTTACTTCGGAGCTCGACGTGTTGACATCACTAGATGTTCCTTCACTTGTAACCATTGAATACGGGGCTCTGACAACGCTCAGCTCATCAACAACTGGCTCTTCCGTCTCCGTATGCAGCGTCCCTTGTATGACCGCACCGAGGCCTCCTCTCAAAGACGGGAGGGACGAAAAGCCTCCTCCGGCACTGTAAATCTCCAAATAGGGCTTGATATGAGGCATAAACATGACGTCCAGCGTCTGTTGAACTTCTTCACGCTCGGCCTCGTTGAGTCGTACGAAACGGGTCTTCCAGCCACTTATTAGCCAGTCCCTTTGTCCGTCTGTAAGGAGTTTCATTCTGCAATGCTTTCGTGTCAGTGTGGGGACTACAATGGTGGACGCCGACACTCGATCATTTGGCAGCTTGCAGACTCACCTTCTATCGCTGAGCTCGTCCGGGATCAGCAGCAAGATCTCGTAGCCCAATCTCTGAATTGGTCTGCTCCATCGTTTCCCGTTCTGTTCGATATCTTGGATAATTTGCCGGCACCGATCTTTGGAGAGCTGAATTCGTAGTCGCGGGTCCAAGAGAATCAACTCGACCAGCCGGTCCTTGACCGCGGACGATACACCGAATCCGTTGCCATATCGTCGAGTGGGGGCAACTCCGTGACGGCGAAGAAGCTCGTCACTCATCCTGAAAAAGGAAGACTCGTGGCCTTTCCGGGTATCCTCGATGGCAGCTATGTATAGTTGATGGAAATGTGTACATCGGATACGGTGAAGTATCCTACTTGCCCAGGCTTCGGCCGGGCTCATACTCAATCGTCTTCCAAGAGAGATCATGAAAGAGAGACTGTCAGAGGCACTATCCTCGGGTCCGTCGTCCGTCGCCATACTAGACTGGGAAATTAGCGGCCAGTTCATGTTCGCTTCACGCAATGCAATTAATGTGGCTTCATTCCCCAGTTGTGATTTAAACTGATAGAGGTTATCCACCCCGTTGGGCTTATCTTTGGTATGCTTCCTTTATTTGTGCTGGGGAAAGGGAGCTGACTGTCTTGAAGATAATGTCCTGGCTTGAAGTGCTGCTTGGTGTGCTAGATATACCTTGTGGTTACTCTCTGAGCTGTGGCTATTGTCTTCCGTTGGCTGCTTCCGTATTCGCGATGACCTCCGCAATTTCGGCTCTTGTGCCTGGTCTTGTGTCCGGTTTTGTGTCCGGTCCTGTGCCTGTTCTTTATCTCAACCACGGCTGCTCGGAAGATTCTGTTGTACTCGATTGTGTTCCAGGTCAGCACCGTCCCGATGTAATCCAGTGCATGTGGGGTCACCTTTCCGGCCAAACTGACTGGTACCGCCACTCTTGAGGGTTTCTGTGTTAGCAGGTCCTGCTTTGTAATCTACATTTATTCTCTCTCCCGCCTCTTGACCTGATCCCTGTTCTCGACCACTCACACTTGATAGATTCTGATTTTGTAGCAATCGGTTGTCTTCTTTGTCCGTCATATGTGTGGCGATCGCTTCACCAACCGCATATCTTTCATCGATTCAATACAATTCATCGTCGTCGACAGGAGCCCTGGGAGTGGAGTCGAGACCTGCGCGCATGTGTCCGGGTACTGTTTAAGAGACCACGTCACTCGTAGTTCAGAAGATCTTGCTGCGGGAACTTTTACCCGTCAACCCCACTGGCAACACCTCATGTCCCAGCAAAGAGTTGTTGCCGTGTGATTGTCGGTCCCCGAACCTTTCACTATGGGTCTCATCCGCTACTCTGTCTTGAGGTCTATCCTCTTCTCGCCAATAGTTGCGCCGGATCTCGTTGGTGGCCCGTTTGATGGACCTGATCATATCCCGGATGATAGGTGTACTTGATCCACCCAACCGGCGGCTCAATCTATGAAACTCTAGGAACACTTCGTCGATCTCATCATCGTGAAACATAGCGATCGACAGTTGGCAAATCGATCAGGTTTTCAGAACACCGGCGCATCAACGGCCGGAGAGGAATACGAAGAGTATGTCTTGTAGATATTGTGGCCGCATCCCTGTTCAAATAAACGTTTGTGAACTCCTAGAATAGCCGACCCGCAGGCTGTTGAACCACGCATTCTGGTGGTTGCTTCGGCGCCGGAAGGAAATGGCGAGTCCAGCCGCGTTGACAGGTACCGGGAACGGTTCCCTAAAGTAGAGGAAATCGACACTTCTTCACGTCCTATGACAACGCCGACTGAAATATGTGTTAAGAGGATAAGCGTGAGCAAGATGAGACCCAGGTACAAGCGTGGTTGATTTAGCATGCGCCCTGACTAGATCCGAAGCATTTTGCGCAAGCATACAACTCGTCGACCGTATTTTCCGGTGCTCCCGTGGTGTAGCCGAATGCCAAGACACAAGGTGCCGACCCCCAATATTTCCTAAGTACGCACTTAGGAAATCCCCTTATTGCTGGGCGCGACGACCCTCAACAGCTACAAGGTATTTCTTCGCGACAATGATTCATGCCTGATAAGCCTAGTTGGCGGCTACAGTGGGCTCGATCAGCTCTCGACACGTTGTGAAGCGAAGAGCCACCGACAGGCCCTCTGTGGCACGCATTACGATGATCCCGCTCATAGACAACAATCAATGTGAGCCTCTCTCCGATGCTAGACATCGATCCTTAACAGCTGTTCTATCTCACCGGTAGAGGAAGGGCGAAGGAGCTAGATCTCGCGTCTTCTACAGCAGGTACGGTAGTGTTTTGACCAATAATGTACAGTAGGACATAGCCCCACTCACCAAAGTATCCCTAGTTCGGGGACTTCCCAACGAAAACTCCAGATATCCTTGAGCCAATGTTGCAAAGTTCTTCGCCGCAAGCAGAGGTAAGCCCCATCTTGAGCAGTAGGCTTCTGCTTGCAAAAGGACCACATCATGGGGCTCTAGTCTGGCTCCTAGACGAGCACGCTGAAGATCTTTCTTAAGGAGTTCTCCAACATCGTCATATGTCAGACGGGAAGGTGGCTTGTCCTAATCAAGTTGTTGGAGTTGAATGTCAAGGTTGTCCATTTCAAGAGAATGGTCGAAGAAGAAAACATGGGGAGGTAGGTCTACCGACGTTTAAGGTACTTGCTCTCTTCGCTCTAGAGTGAGGGGTTTTTGAGAATGGTGGGTTGTTGGTGCCTCATTCAGCTTCTCACCACACTTCGTTTGGAGGAAAATTAAGTCGGAGAAGGCTTCCTTCTCAATGGCTGCCATTGTATGAGCCACATGAGGAGAGATTGTGCAAGAGCGGATCTATGGTTCTCTAAGCCGACTTAACTATATTCTACAGGGAGGGCCAGTGGTAGAACGTGGGCAAGACGATCACGCTCAGGAACCATGTGGCCGACAACACGATCAAATTATGTTCGGTGCCATTCTCCTTTGTCGTGTGCCTCACGTATTTCGGTATGAACGCGCTCTTGGATTCTGCAGCAACACGCAAGCTCTTGATCAATAAGCTTTTTGCCGTTGATCATAAACATAGCGGCGCCGAGCATTAAGTTCTTTTCGAGCCTCGTCGGTCACGGCCATTGTAATCTGGACTGAGAGATCATTGACCTGCTCGCAAAGCTCGAGAAAGTCGGGGCGATACTTCAAGTCCTCCAGGTTCTTGGCTGGGAGTGAGTGCGTAAGGCCTGGATCCCTTTTCACAGACGCAGTGCGAAAGTCCTCTGTAAGATCCCGCCTTGGATTTAGGTCCAAGAAGGCTGCCGCTCCGTCAATATTACTCATATCATCTAGATAGTGGCCAACTAGAGTCTTTGAGTTTCTGTGTGCAGCAAACTTCATGACCTGGCCCAGTGAGTAACTGCCATCTACACCAGGTTAGTATAAAGAAGATTAACTGCAGCCAAAGCACGTCCTACTGTCCACCTTGATAAACTCTTCACGGCGTGCAGCGTGGAGACCCATCCCTCCAATGAAGCCTGCCCATTTCGCCCAACTCGAACATTAGTCGCTCCATACAGTCTCATTCTTGACCTTCTTGGTTAGTCCATCTATAGACATCTCCAGAAATACTAGATCATCTAGCACAGAGCCAGCCCACTCCATGATACGGAACTTCCTCTTCAGCAGTGGTCTGGCATCAAGGACAGCTTTAGTAGTTCTATAGTCTCAGAAAGTGCCAGCGGATATAAAGACAGTGAGTAGGAACAGGACGCTGTTGGCAAGCAGAGGAGGTACGGGATGCAACCTCTCATATAGTGGGTGTTTTGGTCTATAAATTGATGATGTGTCAGTAAAGGCTCCCAGCAGTGACGGGTTTTTAACTCACTTGTTAGGCGTGTCTTGCATGCCTTTTATATACTCCCTTTTAAACCCCAGCTTGATCTCTGGCTCTCCATCTTTCCAGGCAATTATACAGGTGAGATCCTGTCAGGAAAGTCAGCACTCAACGTAAAGTGAGATCTTCTTTTTGATTTGGATTGCTGACCTTGTATGTTGCCTTACATATTTCCTGCAGTCTTGCTGAGGTGTAACAGTGCATCTTTAACAAGGCACTGGAGTGTACTTGGCTCCCTTCATGGATGTAATTATGATAGTTATTCAGCTAGAAATGCTCCTCCATGATAACGTAATTCTCTATTGTTAGAAATGTTGGCGCTTTCTCCTCTATTAATAGAGGAATTTTATATCTAAGCACATCTTTGATGTACTACGGGTTGGAATAGTCAGCTAGTACTTTGGTTAACTCGCTTCTATGACTTATAGATGCCATTGAGTCATGAACGTCTTTCAGAATGGCTAGATTTGTTTCCCGCTGCCATTGTGACATGAACTTCCGAATCTTATTGCGAATTGATCTTATAGTGGCCTTTTTCTTTTCCTTGTCCAGTCTACCAGGAGTTGAATGTCCAACTGCCTCAGCGAAATGTTTCATGTCTTCCATCTTGCGTGGATCGGAGCCCGGGTATTTCCTCTGGTATCTAATACTTGTTAACATGATAGTGTATGCCTGCTTTGACTCAGAACTCATACACATTCCAAAGGTCCATCATTGCCGCATATTTAAGGCTTTATGCTTGGGGCAAGCGCCATATGGACAGGATTGCTGTCAATTGTAGACCTATCCTCGGAGAGAACATCTATCAGGGCCGCTTCTATTTGCTTTTCCAGGTTCATCCCCTTCCAATATCTTCTGGTCTGGTTGGTGCCTATTATGGATACCGTTGAAATTCTGGGCTAGAAGCAGGGAGGGAGAGATATATGACTATGTATTAATGATGGACACACAGGGTTGTACAGAGCTCTAATTGCTGACTGTGTACCTAAAGAAGACGGGGTGATTGTTGGATGTGAGTGTGGTTGGAAGGATGCTTGAGCAGTTAAGGGAGAGCCGTGGACCATTTATGGGAACCTCTCCACGATAGTGGGAGAAATTACGCCTTGCCGGTGTCAGGCATACAGAGATTGAAAGGAGGTTTTCCAGGTAGGCGGGCTGGTCGTGGCAGAGGCCCATCGATGAATACTTCTGGGTTCCAGTTGCGGGCACCTGCAGTCCCGTTTTGGGTCTCCGTTTAAACCTGCCAATCTGAAGGATCTGAGTCTTGGCCCCTGCTTGGCGTCATTCTCAGGGTGAGCCAGACAGGCAGCGCTGAGCCGGGACAGAAGGTGCCTGAGCAAAAGCGGCGGGAGGTCACGTGATCGACAAGAACCCCAGAAGTCGATATTCCGACGGTATAACACCTTATCTAATAAGACTAGTCTTTGATACCTCTCGTACTCGAAATGCCTCGAAAGCCTACTAGTGCATGCGCCCAGTGCAAAGCCAGGAAAGTGAAGTGCGACTTGCTCCATCCCCTATGCCAGAATTGCCGGCGCTTAAAGTTCGCTTGTAGCTTTAGCGATACAGATTTACGCTTGGAACCCTCAATCTCTGTACCGGAAAGAAGAAGAGAGCGAGCCTGCCTGGAGTGTCGCAGCCAGAAAATCAAATGTCAAGGGACTGTGGCGCCTTGCTTGAACTGCTTGGATCGCAACAAACACTGCGTCTATCCGCCCTTCAGGGGAAAAGCTAAGGAAAGCTCCTACGATCTTCTCCCTTTTGCGCCAGACATCTCCACCTCCGGCCCAGTCTTGGATACTGCAGAAGGACTTAGCTCAGTGCAAACTACAATCTCTACCGAACGGAGCAATATCACTACCTTAAGCGGACTGAATTTACCAGACACAACGACCAGCACGAGACTGATCAACCAATACTTTTCCACGGTTTATCCCAGCTTCTGGTATAGTTTTATTCAGCGGGACAGCTTAAAGCACATCAGCGATCCTGTAGCTGCCGGTTGTCTGCAGCTGGCAGTCTGCCTGATTACTGCAACATTGCATAGAGATCCTGAGACCGTCCCAGCACATGCGGAAGACTGGGCGAAAGACCTGGAGCGGCTTATCTTGACCAGATTGGATTCTCTATCACTGCCCATCCTCCAATCCCTTGTACTGTTTGTACGATACAGGATCGAGACAGGCAACTTCCGACAGGCCTTTATGCTTGTGGCAATAGCCGCTCGGGCTGTCTTCGCCATGCGACTGAACTACGAGAAACCGTCTTTGTCTAGGCTAGCACAGGAGCTGCGCCGAAGGCTAGTCTGGTCGATATCATCGATGGAGGGAAATTTTGCGTTTGGTGTTCCCGAACTTAATGTATGTCGACGCGAGGCGATCCATCTTGAGCTTGCGCAGTCGGATGAGTGTTTTCAGCACGGTTTTCTCTACCATAACCGACTTGATTTGTTTGGGCTTGCCATCAAGCTAAGGCAGGCACGTGAGGATATTATGATGTGAGCCTATATCAATCACTCCCTGCTCACAACCCTAAATGCTTGCAGATTTTCCCCCAGTATCTCACTACGAACTTCTGCTGAACTTATAGCGGCGACCGCGGACATGGAGAGAAATCTAGCTGAGATAGACGGTCTCCTGCGAGACGAAGATCGATACTGGGCGTCCCGACTCTGCCGTGCAGCGAATCAAACGCAGCTCTTAACAGTTAACATGGCATTGAATCAAAACTACTGCGATCTGCTCAGGCTCTTTCTCGCAGGCTACCAAGAGGCGGCTTCCGACACGATGCTCGCCGAACTCGACCCTGAATTCCTGTCTACTCGGGCAGAACGAGCAGTACAGTACGCCTACTCCAATATCGCAATGGCCGAAGACTTTACTAGGCAGTATAGTCATCTACAACTATATGATCTCGATGTCGCCGTATGCCTTTATCACGCCGCCCAGATCGTTGCATTTGTAACCGGGCCCCAGGGTACTCCTCAGGCGATAATTCAGGTCAATCAATGCCTGCATTTCTTCAAGGTGTTTTATCCGCTGTCCAAAACCGCACAACCTATGGTTCGCGATCTCGAGCGCCTGGCCAGGAAACTATACTCGAATCCAACTCGCCCACACCTAAATGACAGAATCGAGACTGATACACACGATCCGAGCGAACTGGCAGTCGCTGGCAGCACGGTCCCGAAACTCTCGATCCACAGCTTGCTGCGGCAAGCAGATTTTCCGGACGCGGACCACCATGAAACATCCCCACAAACCGAAAACACTGTCGAAGATGAAGTGATCACTGGGGTAGACGAAGAGAACGATCCTGACTTTTCGTTTGATCCTTGGATGGGTTGGCAGGGAAGTTTAGACCCATTTGGTTATTTGCAGCTTTCAGATCTCTACTAGGTGAGCGGAAGAGGGAAAAGCTCATAGGTCAGTCAGATGAATTCAGAATTTAGTGGCCGATAAGAAAAATATATCAACCATGCTACAGCTTCGGCGCGATAACCTGAGCCTGTGGAGCATGAACAGGCTCGTCACCGATCTCCGCCATCTTTGCGTCCAACATGGCTGTCATCTGCCGCACCACTGCTACATACCTTGGGTCGTGGTAACAGTTGAAGAGCTCTAAAGGATCTTCCTGACAATCGAACAGCTCCCACTCCTTCTCCTGCCCCCCTTCTCGGGTGCCTTCAATTCCAAAATCCTCGTTATACCAGTAAATTAGCTTATACCGCTGATCCCTTACACCATAGTGTGCATAAGCTTCATGAATAATGTCGCGATGCATCCAGTAGCGATGATAGGCAACTTGCTGCCAGTCCTTGGGCGTCTCCCCGGTCAAGAGAGGTCGGAAGCTAACACCTTGCATATACGAAGGCACAGGCAAGCCAGCTAGATCCAACCAAGTGGTAGCAAAATCGACATTGCAAATGATATCGTTGCAGACAGACCCTGGGGCGATCTCGCGCGGGTATCGGATAAGGAAAGGCATCTGAAAGCTTTCTTCATACATGAAGCGCTTATCAAACCAACCATGCTCACCAAGAAAGAAGCCTTGGTCTGACGTGTAGATAACAATCGTGTCCTTAGCCAGGCCTTCAGTCTCCAAGAAGTCGAGTACACGGCCGACGTTATCATCAACGCTTTGAATTGTACGCAGATAGCGCTGCATGTAACGCTGGAACTTGAACTCAGTGAGCTCTTGTTTTGTCTGAAACCTGAAAACAGTACCATCATCCTTGTCGATCAGCTTGAGTTTGGTAACGTCGGCTGGGGCCGGGATCTTGCGGTCGTTGAACCACCAGGCCTGCAACATCTTCTCCCCAACCCGCCGCCGCCCGCCATCTGGCTGTGCGAGACCTAAGTCTAGGTAGGTGAGATCGTCCTCGACACGCATCTTAGCCACAGCCGCAGCGCGCGCACGATTCTTGTAGTCATCGGTGAAAGTGTCAGGGAGGCGAATAGGATCCTTGTAGAGATCCTTGTGCTTCTCATCGCACTCCCAGGAACGATGGGGAGCTTTGTGGTGGCACATGAGGAAGAATGGACGGCTTTTGTCCCGAGTTTTGATAAAGTTGAGGCTCTTGTCGGTAATGATATCTGTCGCGTATCCTTCTTCAATACGGGTACCAGATGGCTCAATGAACTCGGGATCAAAATATTCGCCTTGGCCAGGTACCACCGACCAATAGTCAAAGCCAGTAGGTACATGGTCTTCACCTTCACCAAGATGCCATTTTCCTACCATAGCCGTCTGGTAACCCCCAGTCCTTAGGTGCTTGGCAACATTCGGGAGGCGCTTATTGATCTTACTATCAAGTGTCATCACGCCGTTGACGTGATTGTGGGTGCCTGTCAATATAGCAGCCCGAGATGGCGTGCAAATGGAGTTGGTGACATAGCAGTGATTGAATTTCATCCCCTCATTTGCTATTCGATCGATGTTAGGCGTAGAATTGATGCCTGCACCGTAACAGCTGATAGACTTGGAGGCATGATCGTCAGCCATTATAAAGATGATGTTAGGGCGTGCCATGTTCAGAGGCTTTTGTCGCGAGTCTGTCGCAGCAGAGAACGATGAGAATGCAAACGTCTACCCATTTGATTTGGAGAATGCAGCCGTCTTTTAGCTTTTGTTGCCCGCGGGTCAGCCAAGCAAGCTGTGCCTCTCTCTTCAAGCGAGACCGGACATGTCCAACCTGTTGGTCGAGTTGTGGTTAGGCTTGCTCCGGTGGCTCCACGTTAGCACGGTTATAGTCACATACAACTCGTCATGAGTCCAGATCAATCTCTTTACTTTAAAAATATATTACTCACTAGCTTCGAAACCGCACAGTGCTGCATCGTAGTGTGGGTTTTGGCCTTTGCCGACCCCAAATCCTGGGCCGCTTAGCGCGCAATGCCAGGAATCACAAACCCATAGCGTGTTCTCGCATCTCGGGATCGGTAGTCGGGAATACTTTTTATTGGTCGTAACCCCTCGCCCTTGAGGAAGTAAAATGTAATGTCATTAGACTATGCTCCAGATGCCCACGATAATCAGCTCTTTGTGTAATGACAGAGCGAGCTTACCGCCCGCCTCCCCCCCACTCTCCTCTTCTTCTTCCCCGTCTTCCACGTTGGAGGCAATTTGCCCCACGTTAGTGGTAAGTCGCGATATACCATGAGGACGCCACTATCATGTGGACCCTAAGCCAGCTGCCCTTTCTCCAAGCTTTTAGGGAATATAAATTGCGCCCGGAAGACGCAAGTTTTGCGTAGATGCACAACAACCTTCCAACCATGGCAAAAGAATCCCACAGCATGGTCCTGGCCCTTGAACAAGGCGAGAGCAATCACCTCGAGAAGATCGCTCCCCAAATCGATGCGGCAAAAGAGGGCACCAATGTCGAGACCAGCATCACCCTCCGCCAGGCCTTCTCTTACTACAAGAAGGCCGTAGCGTGGTGCTTCTGTATCTCCCTGCTGACTATTATGGAGGCATACGACATGATGATCGTTAATAGTGCATACGGCCTCCCCCAGTTCCAGCGAAGCTTTGGTGAGCAACTCCCTAACGGCAACTACTCCGTTCCAGCACGGTGGCAGTTAGGTATCTCTCTGGCGACGGTTGTTGGTCTCATTATCGGCACGTTCTCCAATGGCTACTTTGCGGATCGCTTCGGGCCTCGAAGAGTCATTATGGTCTCTCTGTTCTTCCTCAACGGAACTATATTCATTTCGTTCTTCGCCAAATCTCCTGGCATGCTGCTAGCTGGCGAGTTTCTCTGGTATGTGACTTTCGACCTTACCTTGTCATACAATCTCTGACTTATAGTCAGTTCTATCCCATGGGGTTTCTTCGCTGGTGGGGTCCCTGCCTATGCGGCAGAGGTATGCCCGCTCAAACTCCGCGGCTACCTAACAACCTACGTGAACCTCTGCTGGGTCATGGGCAACTTGCTTGGAACAGGCGTGATGCGGGCGTTCCTTCCGATTCCAAACGAATGGGCCTGGAGGATCCCTTTCGGTATCCAGTGGCTCTGGCCTCTCCCATTGTTCATCGCCACATACTATGCGCCTGAGTCTCCCTGGTGGTTAGTGAAGCAGAACAGACCTCAAGAGGCAGAAAAGACTCTCGACCGTATCGTTACAGCACCACCTGGGGCTATCAACAACCACAATACGGTTGCCATGATGCAACACACAATCGAGCTTGAGCGCAGTCTCAACATCGGCACCTCGTATATTCAATGCTTCAAGGGAACTAACCTGCGCCGCACCGAGATTGCAATGATCGCCTGGGGATGCCAAATTCTTCCCGGGTTCTCGATCCAAAGCTACATTACCTACTTCTTCACTCTTGCGGGCGTGCCAGCGGGCGACGCCTTCAAGCTCGCGCTCGGCAACTTCTCACTTGCCTTCATTGGCACCGTGTCCTCCTGGTTCACGCAGACCTATTTTGGCCGACGTACCATCTACATGACAGGCCTCTGCTTCATGGTGCCAATCATGTGGACCGTTGGTTTTCTGGAGCTCGGCTCCAACGACACAACGCGTTGGGTGCAGGCAGGCCTACTAATGTTCTGGTTCCTATGCTACGGCACAACTATCGGCCCCATTCCCTACATTATTGCCGCAGAGGTCGGCGCCAGCCAGCTGCGTGTCAAGACCATCTGTCTAGGCAGAAATACTTACTACTTCCTTAACTTTATCAACGTTATCGCGGCACCTTACATGCTCAACCCGTCCGAAGGCAATCTCAAGGGTAAAGCCGCTTTTCCAGCCGCTGTGAGCACTATCTGCCTGCTTGCCTGGGCATACTTTCGGCTTCCAGAGATGAAGCAACGCACCCCGGAAGAGTTAGACACGCTTTTTGATCGCAAAGTGTCGGCGAGGAACTTCAAGAAGGAGGGTGAGATACTTGCGAGGGAACGTGCTGTGGGCAACTAGTTTCGAGCGCGACAGACTACCGTACGGGTGTGTAGGGAGCAGAGCGCTTTTCAAGCCATAGCGCTCCTTGCAGCGAGCTTCGTCTTGAACTCGATTGCACATGTGAACAATGCTCACTGTAGCAGCACACGATACGTGTCTAGCTTCGAAAGAAGTACTCAGATCCCGTCGAAAAATCGCCACACCGTTCATGCAATATCAATATACTCCGGACGATTCTGCCGAGCCCTAATATCTATCTCACAACGAACTGCCCTCGCGAGGACATATAGAAGCCTCGGTAGGCAGGCTGCCTGTCTAAGAGTAACGGCGATTTCTCCTTCCTACACACATGTTCAGAAGTGCACTCAGCCCGTGCCATACCTTTTAGTCGAAGCAGAAGATCTCCAGACCTAGACTTAAAGTAATGAGCGGCCATTTATGTTTTCTGACGAAAGAAGTGGGCATGACTCGGAACCTGCAGTTCCACGCGGTTGAGCTTCATCAGTCGTGCTTCATCGCCGATCGAAGCTAGATTCGTACGCTCAAGAGGACTTGCAAAGCCATTCGCCAGACCTTCCGTCACGTTTAAAGAGTTGGTTTCCATGTATCGGTATACCATGGCATCTCGGCTCTCTCATGCTCGCCGACCTCCTGATTCTTGTGGACGAGAATCACCTGTGGCTTGCCGCGGAGGGTAAAGAATCGTCGTGCTATCATTATGACATCCACAATCAGAAAAGCAAGTGCTACCGAGCTTGTAGACATCGGAACTTTAGGAGCGCTAAGGGGATATGGGGGTATGGATTCTAAACAGATGCCCGATTTACACTTCGCTGTCAACCGAATTCCACTTCTAACAAAGCCATGGACTGCACTTCTGGTCCAAGCGTCTGCGAAAGCATTAATGATCCACCTAACATAACCTACAAATCCAGCAGAACAGGACTTCTTAGCTCTTGGTCATGGTGCTTAAGATACTGAGCTGGTCATAAAGCGAGCAACGACCTGTAAAAATGCTCTAAAGGTCATGAGAACATAGTCAAAGACGACACTGAGACTCTCAAGAGTCTTTTCTCCCGAACCTCCTAGTTCTCAAAGCCACGAGCCGTCGAGTCTGCCATTCGCACAAGTTGTAAACTTCTCAGGTCTACCAGAGATTGGCGATATATCTGGTATAACGGTCGTATATGACGCGTTCAATGCGGTTGCTCTGAGCGCTTCGTCCCCGGACTGCTGAAAAATAGCACACGCTTATTATCGCTCACTAATATGGGGCATGCTTCTAACAAAGTTTCTATAGATACCACATGAGCACCCCCACAAGCACTTCGATCTATGTATGGCCATTAGAGGCAAATTATTGCTAAATTATTCCAAAGAGAGTATCCTTCGGCCTCCCGTCAATCCTCAAGCTCTTTGGACGAGTGTGATCCACTCTTAGAAGTGGGGAGTGTTAAGAGCAAGACCCATAGTGCAACCACCAATGAGGCCTGCGGCAGGAACAGTAATGAACCAGCCCAAAAGCACGAGGAAAACACGCTGCCAGTTAACAGCCTTAATGCTTCCATTACACAGTCCAACACCAACAGTAGCTCCGGTAATACACATAGTAGTGGACACCGGTAGCTTGTACTGCGAGAAGATCAGGACAGTGATAGCAGCACCAAGTTCCATAGAGGAGCCACGGCTCGGCGAATGATAGGTGATCTTGTTGCCCATCACTATAGATACCGTTAGCATGAGAATATTCCTGATCGAGAAACAAAGGGCTTACCTTTCATGATGTTATACCCGTAAGTAATGAAGCCGATACACAGCGTAAGGACAATAACGGCAATCTGCCAGAGAGGGACCTCCTCCTTCGAGGCTGCTGGTCTCCCTGTAGTCCATGCAGCGTACATACCAGCCCACACACCGACAGCATTGCCAACGTCATTAGCGCCGTGTGCAAACGAAGCTGTGCAAGCTGTGATAATCTGGACAAATGAATAGAGATACTCAACCTCATTTGAGTACTTCGGGGCGTGGGCATATACGCGAGCCATGCGACGGCCGTCAGGCGTGCCTTCGATACCCACTTGTGCAGTGTGAATGTCATAGTGGGTACCATAAAGCAGTGCAACCACACACATTGCGGGAATTCTAATGAGGAAAGCCTTCATATTTTGAGGCTCATAGATAGCTCCGGCACCCATAGGGTTGTTGTGCAACACGCGCATAGCCCAGCCCAGTGGGTTATTCTTTTTGCGAATGTTCGCATGGTGGCGTGCAGTGTTCTCCTTTATCATCCTCTTGTAGTCTTCAGGAGTGACCTCCTGCTGAATGGCGCGTTTCTCCTGGGCACTCGCGCCGGTAGGCTCGGTGGGGAGAACACTGTCGTCCTGGCCCTTCGACTTGACGACATCAGTATCGCCGCCAGTGGAATCCGAGTCGTCGTCGTTGTTGTGCTGGATGACCGCGAAGTTAGGAACTTTGGCTGTCGAGGGGTCTTCTGGGGCTTGGCGTCTCCACAGAAGAGGTCCCTGGAAAACATCCCACCACCTCAGCGTATGGTCCTTCTTGATTACCTTCCCATGAACAAATGGTAGGAAGAAGAGGCAAGCAAGCAGGAACAACGCAAAGCCGGTGCCAAGCGTAACACCGGCAACCCAATAGTCGGGTTTCTCGTTGAGTCCCAATTTTGGCGATCCCTTATAGACAATAGTTAGGCAGCAGACAGTTCCAGCGATCAGGAAGAAGAAAGGAGAAGTCCACACCGCCCAGGGGACGGGATTCGCTCGGATGTGGACAACGAGCTTGATGAGCATGAACTAAGGACATTAGCAGGTTGCCTGTGTAGATTGCACAGCGACAACTCACGATAATCGCTCCAAAGCCAGCAGAGATCACGGGGGCCATAAGGAGACCGGCGAAGATGGCACCGACACCATTTCCACCATTCCAGCCCCAGGTGACACCCTGGGTGCCTACAGTCGCGATTCCAACACCCACGAGTGCCGACACAAGTGAGTAGGTTGACGATACAGTAATGTTGTTGATACTGCAGTACATCACCCAAACGCCAGCGCCGCAGGCAGCACAGGCAAAAGCAAGAAGCTGGACGCCGGCATTGCCTTCAAATGCCTCTGGGGATATGATGCCGTTCTTGATCGTCGAGGCAGTGCGTGCGCCCACTGTGAGGGCGCCTATAAGTTCGAAGCAGAAGGCACACACCATGGCCATGCGATACGTAATGGATCGGGAAGAGACACTGGTCGCCCAGGAGTTTGCGACATCATCTGCAAGGGAGACAGAATGTCAGTGTCGGGCTACCACGCCTATGAGACGTGTCGGTTGGACTACTCACTGGCTCCATTGTTGAAGGCCTCCAAGAGCGCAAAAATTGTGCCGAGGGCAAATACGTAGGTGTAGTCCGAGAGAACCATGGTGACTCAGAGATCCAGATAATGCTTCAAGATGTCTTGCTCTCGTAGGCAGTGTCGAGGAGCAGATGCTGAGAGACTTGTCCATCGCAAGGCGACGCCCTGGCAATATAAGCACTTGCTTGAACGACTCTTGTGGTTCTTGACCATCATCTCACGCTAGTTTTGTGCAGGCGGGCCTTCCGCCCACCGTCAGAAGAAACTTTTCGGCCAACCATATCCATCCAATGCAGTGCGAGGCGGGCTACCAGCGCTAAGCAACTATAAGATCAACCTTGGCGGGGTGGAAGGCGACTTGGCGCGCTCTTGGCTGAACTTATCTCGTCCCATAGCAAGGCCGCCCCGCGCCCACGTGCTCGCCCACCCCTGTTCCGTCTTCCCGTTCTCCCGTCCTGTACACACTTGCCAGAAGACATTCTCGGATCGAGCGGCGAGGGTGGACAGCGGGCTTCAGTGACAGCGATAGACGACACGACATAATTCGCTCAAACGTTTAGCGCATGGTGGCAACCCAAGCGATTTCTCGGTACAGCATGATTTGGAGAGACCCAATCAAGACGACTAACTCCGCTTCCGGCTTAGCGTCAAATCGATGTCCGCGCAACTATCGCCTTCCCGGCGTCCTCTGGGAGCATACCAGGCATCTAGTGGTGCGGACAAACTGTCAGCGGGCCCCATCTATCCCGCCAGACGCTCACGCCTCTGGTCTCGCATCTTTTAGGCGGGCTGACGGCATATAGCGACATCCACCCAGCGCCGTGTCTAGAGCACGTGCTCGGTCCCGCGACCCGAACCAAGGCGCATGCTGAGCCTTGACACCTGCTTCACGGCTTTTCGCAACCTCAACCCGTCACAGCTACTGGCCGGCCATCGCGAGAGGAGCACCACGTTGCACCGTTTGCCACTGTCCCAATCTCATGATCTCCACCGGGGCCAACCTAGCTGTGCCTTCTCAAAGAGTGTGTCTCACGCGTCAGATTTCAACAGGCCACAGTGAAGTCAGGAAGGTCTACTTTGACACATAGCTATGTCGGCGAAGAATGACTTCGGTAGCTACGCGGTCTTCGCCCCCTGCACTCCGTTATCACTACTGGTAAAAGGTAGCAGTGCGGGTGTCAGAGCCCAAAGCCTCACACAAAGTCTCTCGCTGCACATGACCATGACTCGCGAGTTCCTGACCTACGGATGGCTTACGGTTGTCACTCTGCACAAGAGGGGAATAGATCGGTCCAGATTAGCGAGGCCGAGCCACGAGCTCAAGGCCAACGGACAACTACGTAACTTCCCTCTGGCTGCGAACGACGCAGGAGGGTCGGAATAGATGAACATTTGGTCGCTGCGAAAGCACATTTGTGTTGTCTACCATCATTATAGAACGAGAACGCAACTGCCACTGGACTAGGATCGAGGAAGCATAGCCATAACTCCTTGCCGATCGAGGCTGGCCACTTCTTGATAGACTATGCTTCGACCTCAACTTACCGTCGTCACTGCTGACTTTCCACCACTGAGCTTATGATTCGAGAATGGAGCAGCAAAAGCATAGCGTTCCCACCCAACCCCATAATCACGATCTTCTACTCTCTTAGGCTCCGGAGAAAAATCTTTCCTTCTGTCATCGTAATACTTTTCTCGTAGCCTCTCGCCATTGGATTTTTCGGAATGTTGCATTCGCCGTACTCCGTGCTCCAGCCGTAAGATTAGGCCCGGTACGATGTGCGAGATGGCTGCCGAAGATCGTCATATCCCCTGGAGCAAGCGGCATAGGCAGCCACTGAAATTGAGCTTTCCTATTCAGGTGTAATATGGCCGCCGATAACGAGGGGAATTCCCACTTTGTGTGATCCAGGGACAACTTCGAGACAGCCTTTGTCCAAAGTGGCGAGATTGACGGTCAGGTTGGTGGTTATGTGCCCAATATGGTCAGCACGGTTGTAAGCCAGTGCATCCAGGTAAGCCGCAAACCCGTGAGCCAGGCTGGTCTTGTCTCACTGACATGCCATTTAATCTGTAACCTCAAGTGGTTTTGTAAGGGTTAAACACTTAATACTACGCCTCCGCTTGATATTTTCTTCCTTTCGCAGCTGTCGCCTACACGAACAAACTAATCCCTAAGTCGGATGTTAATGTCACCGAGAGGTCGGAATACGGGGCTCGGAGTGGTTGCGCCACCTATATCTCCGAGGCTTCTCTGTTCTCCGTATTAGGTTGTCATGCAGGGGATAAACGCCTTCTTGGGGTAGATTGTCAATGCGAGGGGGCCGAGATGCGGCGCTCGTGAAGATACGGCGGTCGTAAAAGTAGCATTTGTCTCAAAAGCCATACAATCTCAATCAACGACAAAAATCTATCCATTCGAACCTATATCATACCACCATCGATTTTCAACAACCAGGATGCATGCAAAAGATGGCGACGATTTCGGGGGATCCGCAAGACCTTCAACCAATCCTCAACCTGTGAAAACATTCGATGCGGGCATAATCGGGGGAGACGAATACGCTGAGTGTATTGGGATCAGCGCAACCTCCAACATACCAGTAGATGTGGACCATGCCAGCTCCGTGCCTATTTCTCGGCGCAAGAAAGTCATTATTGTCGGCGCAGGTATCAATGGAATTCAACAAGCGAGCACACTTCTTAGAGATGGTTGCGTTACACTCAGCGACATCCAGATCGTCGATGCCCTTGACGACTACGGGGGGGTCTGGAAGAAGAATGTGTACCCAGGCTGCGCTTGCGACGTCCCTGCCATGATATACACAACCTCCTACGAGATCAACAGGGGTAAGTGGCTTCGAAAGACAATTTAGGCAGGAGTTTACTGAGATATACCAGACTGGACGCACTTTTACGCGAAACGAGAAGATATCCAGACATATTACGGAAACTTTGCGCTGAAGTACGGTCTCGACAAGGCCACTCAGTTCGGTAGCTTTGTTGAATCTTGCACATGGGACGAAGATCGTATGGTGTGGCATGTTGGCATCATAAACAAAGCCTCTGGCGAGAAGGAGCACTGGATTGCTGAAGTTATCTGCCAGTGTGTCGGTTCACTCGATCGCCCGAAATTTGGCAACACCCCGGGCCGTGAGAATTACAAAGGGATCACCTGGCACACTGCTCATTGGAACAGCAACTACGACCTCACTGACAAGCGAGTCGCTATCATCGGGTGTGGACCAAGTGCAGCCCAGATCATTCCCGAGATTGTTGACAAGACGGATCAGTTGACGGTCTATATGCGTACACCACCTGTCTGTGTGCCCCGCAACGACTTTGCGTACTCTAGGTATACTTCTTCGCGCTTAGCCCGTGTTGAAGGCTTTGGCCACTAACGAGAACCAGTTTGACAAAGTGGGCATGGAAGTGGGTGCCAATGTTCGCATGGCTTTTCAGAATGCGTATGAACTTGCGTATGATGTGGTATGGACGTCGCATGGCTATGAAAGGAGATCCTACCAATGAGAGAATGACTGAAGCAGCGGTCAAGTTCATGGAATCACAAATCTCGGACCCCAATCTCAGGGACAAAGTGCGCCCACATTCCAAGTGTAGGTTCACTTTGCCGCCAATGAGCTTTGAACCAGCCACTAATTATGTTGGTAGATTATTGCAAGAGGCCGCTTCGCCTAGACAACTTCTACCCGGCGCTAGCAAAACCGAATTGCACCGTTCTGCGCGAGGATCTTGTTCGGTACACCGAGGCCGGCGTCATCTCCAGGGATAACGGCAAGGAGGTAGAGCGCGAGTTCGATGTCATCATCTACGGGACGGGCTTCAACGTTGCGCAGTTCTTGGAGCACGAGAAGGTGACCGGCATTGGAGGCGTTGACCTCCAGAAGAAGTGGCGGGCGCATCCCGAAGCACTGTACGGCCTTGCTACGAGTGGGTTTCCCAATATGTTCTACTGTTTTGGACCCAACTCAGCACACGTTTGGTCGTCTCAACAAGACAACTGGGAGCAGCAAGCCCGCTTGGCGACGAAGTTCGTTCGAGAAATCGTCGAGCGAGCTCGAGTTGGAAAGAAGCTCGCTGTGCATCCAAATCGAGACGCGGAACGAAACTATAATACAGCAGTTCAGCATGGACAGTCAGGCGTATTCGTTTGGTCTGATGCATCCTGTGTGACCTATTACAAGAACGATGATGGTTGGAACACATACACGATGCCATGGACATGGTGGCAGTTCCGACGGATGCTGAGAAAAATTCGATGGGAGCAATGGGAAGTCATCGAGAAGCCCATCTCGGAGCCAAAGATCAGTATCGACTAAAGCAAGGGTTATGGCGATCTAGTTTCATCCTAGAGGTGGGGATATGCTAGGAACTCGTCAATGTCCGTTGTTATATTGTTGTATCGTCAGTCAGACTATTTAGTATCTCATATGTGTGATAGATCAAGTCTCGCTGTACTTTGCTAGATGCTCAGCGGCTTTCTCCAAGGCCTTACAATACTGAGCGCGTATAATGAGATTCTCACTTTCCGGCCGTGCCGCAAAACCGTGCGGCATATCTGGGTACACTTCCATCTCAAAAGGTACCATTCTTTCCATGCCATTTGCCCTCCACATCATGAGGTCATCGTGCAGAGACGCCGGGACCATCGTGTCTGCTCCCGCCAGGCCAATGTAGACTGGCGCTTGAACGCCCTCGAGATCTTGTTCTTCGACAAAGCTTGGGTGAAAAGCGGCGATAGCTTTGAGACCCTGCTTACCGAGTCTCAAGACATGTTTGCCTCCAAAACAATAGCCAACTCCAAACCGAGGACACCCTTTGTATTGGACGTCGAGTTCCTTCAGCAAGCTTCCGAGTATCTCGGACACTCGCGAATGGTCATGGCGCTTAGTCCAAGTAGGAAAGTCCAGGTTTCGTAGTTTGTCCTTGTCTTCTTCCGACCATGGGTGTTCATCGATAGACAGGTTGGGATTACGCTTTAGAAGTTGAATGGGCAATCCATCACCTTCAACAACTGATTAGACGCTCTCTACTGGGCTGGCGCAACGAACCTTCAAAGTAGTCGGGTATAATGACATCCCACCCTTTCTGACTCAAGCTATCTGCTAGAATGAAGTTGTGTCTGGCCATTCCAAATCCGTCAGGCAGCAAAAGCAGTACACGACGAGAAGAATCATCCCCTGCTATGTGCTGTTGCACCAGATAGACTGATGTCTCACCAAGAACTGTGAACGTACCAGTTGGCCGATATGTGTCTGATGATCTAGTCAGTACCATTCAATGCATCAGTTCCAGGTGGAAACTAGCGGGCTTACCTGGCGCCGGATCGCCGATTTCGCAACAAGCCGACATCATGCCGAGGGGGTCCTGGCTCGCAAGATTCGGGCAAAGTAGCAGAGTGCTTTATGAGCTCTGGAAAATCCGACCGGCGTTCTGCGACCGTTACGGTTAGGAGAAAGAAAACACCCCGCAGCACGGAAGACCATGTGGCTACACCTGCTCCGGTCTGGGCCATGCGTAGGTCGGAATACGAAGTCGCTTGTGCACAACTCGGAGCAGTGTTGTCCCGGGGTGTATGATCTGCACACGGTGAACTATACTTCGCAATCAACTCGAACTCGATACATATTACCTCCTAGCAGAGACGAGTTGCACGGTGCTATAAGTCCATACGTACGACTTCTGGGCCACTCCTATCTATTCGCTTTGTCACTTAACAGCCCGAAAGCTCAATCTGTGATACTCTATGTACTCCTTGTGGTTTATCGTATTCTCAGTTGCCGCTCTATGTAGCCTGGCGTTGTTCAGGCGCAACCATCAGCTCCCACTGCCGCCAGGTCCAGCAGGGCGATGGCCTTTCACTGGCATGACCTTTGATATGCCGAGAGGAAGGCCTTGGGACTATCTAACCTTGTGGGCAGAGTGAGTTCGCCAATGCTTGTACCATACTGAAGAAAGCTCTCTGATCCAGTACATAGAAAGTATGGCCCAATCGTCCATTATCGGGTGGGCCTACAACACTTCATAGTTGTCAGTGACCCAGCAATTGTGAGAGAGTTGCTAGATAAAAGGTAAGAGTCCAGAGTTGTTCAGACCCGCTCCGGCTCCTAATTTTTCAAGATCCTCCAATTACACATCACGGCCACCGTCTCAGGTGGGAGACTTGGTCAGCGGCGGTATGAGGATCGTTCTTATGCCATACGGAAACCGTTGGCGGGTATGTCTCATCCAACGCTCTAAAGGACGACCAAGTGCGCTAAGTTGAGCAGAGGTTTCGCCGCATATTTGCCAACGTGCTGACAGAGCGGAAATGCGACACTTACCTCCCGATTCAGCAGAACGAGGCCTTGCTCACTCTCTCGAGACTGGCAGAAGACCCCAAACTCATGGCCGAGGAAATCCACCGATATTCGCTATCTGTGGCTCGGAGTATCGCATTTGGGACACGAGTCAAGACCACCACAGATCCATTTGCTGTACAGGTCAAGACGTTAATGGAGCAGTTTGCCGATGCAATGACGCCAGGAAAGTATCTCTTTGAGTCCATCCCGAGCCTTCGACGTCTACCTCGATTTATGCAGCCATGGCTCATGGAACTCGAGAGGATTCGTGATTACGAGCACGAATTCTGCCTGTTGAACTATCGCAACGCCTTGGAAGACTCAAAGAAACGTCAAAACAGCCCTTGTATTGCTGTCGACATGCGCGAACACGTGAAGCACGAACCGGATGTGGATGAGGCACAGGCTGCGGCTACATGTATGGAAATACTGGGTGCAGGGTCCGATACCACAGCCAATTCCTTGCTCTTCGTCGTCATGGGTCTGCTGCTCAACAAAGAGGTTCAGGCCAAGGCGCACGAAGAACTTGACCGTATAGTCGGGCCAAACAGGCTTCCTACATGGGAGGACGAGCCAAAGCTGCCATATGTGAGGGCCATTATAAAGGAACAACACAGGTGGAGGACAATCGCGCCGATGAGTATGTATACCCGTCAACATGCTGAGGTCCAAATATCTGCCGGATGTTTACTGACCATTATATTCCACAGGTTTTGCCCATTGGTCAGAAAAAGAGGATGTGCTGAATGGATACCGTATCCCTAAAGGTGCCGTCGTACGCATCAATACATGGTATGACCTCTTCGAACTCCTTCCCCATACTTGGAGGTCAACGATGCATTGTTCAGAAGTGTGACTAATACGAGTGGAAAATCTAGGGCCATGCACGAGAACCCTGAACGATACTCGGACCCCGATTCTTTTCGACCCGAGCGGTTTCTAGATCATCCACTGTCAGCTGCTGCTTATGCTAATTCTTCCAACGTCGCTGCGCGAGATCATTTCTCTTACGGAGGCGGCAAACGGATCTGTGTGGGCATGCACCTGGCTGAACGAAGCTTGTTCACAATGACGAGCAGATTTCTCCATATTTTCAACGTTCAGCAGGCAGTTGATGCGCAAGGTCGACCCATCCCAGTGGATCCTAGAAATGTTCGCACAGGATTGATCATGGCTCCAGAGCCGTTCAAGGCCCATTTCGCATATCGCAACGATAGTATGAAGGAGTTACTACAAAGGGAGTTCAAGGAGAATGTTGAAAACGTGGGAGATAGTTGGTGGAGCTGATGTGAGGTTTCAGCAAGTTGTTATCATGGCCTGAGATATGTTACATGACAGTTCCAGTGTTTAAAGCGTATGCTCACCCCTACGAAGCATGAGAAAATACTTCCAGCTGATTGCCACGTCCGTTGTACAGTACATACCATTTTGAGCCTCATCTTAGACCGGTTCCTTCTAGAATCAGAGACAGGGGAATGAAAATGCTACAGGAGAGGGTCAACTCGAGCGTGTTGCTGAAATTTGTCTGTTCTGACCATGCCACCTGTAAAAGCAAATCGATACGAAGTATGAGCACATGAGCAAGGAGAGCTTTAACTTAACGCGCGTTACTAGCTCTACAGTATCGCCTTCCTCCAGTTTCCTGCATCTAGCTCTGAACATGACCAGCAGGCTGAATAGGCTCAAACAGAGGGTTCAGCTTCCGCTCCCAGTCGGGCTCATGATAACCAGGAGGACAGGGTCCAACTGTCCAGTCAGTTCTCATGGCTGGGTTTTGATTGTCGCCTTGGAAGACCAAAGCAGATTTGACCAGTTCCACGTCGCCGAGACCCCAAGGACGGCCGTCAACCGTCTGATAGAACTTCTCCTTTATCGCTTTCTCAAGTCCTCGATCTGCGATAAAGCCTCGAACCACATGCCTGTTCTTACCATGGCTGACAATCTCATCGTAGTGGCGCATGTGGCCAATCAAATCCTTGTTTCGTTCTTTCATAACCTTCTGCTGATCTTCTGTGTAGGTCCCATACGACTGCATGTGCAGATTTGAGACGAGCAGTGAGCATTGTGTAACATACGAGCCACCTCTACGGCTACGGAGGTAGATTGCATGTAGCACAGCGGCCGCACCGGCGTGACCAGTCAAGTAATCTGCATTTGGACCGGGGAAGATATGGGCTTCATCAAATCCGTTGAAGCGGCCAATACCCAGTCCAATCCCACAGGCCTATCGAAAGTTAGAAGGATGTCAGGATCTTAAGGAGAACGTATACGCACCGTGTCTGCAATCTGCGCCCATCCCGGCCTGATGACCCAAGGCCCTCTCCAGCCGTAGCAGTTCTCCTGACAATATACAATGCCTCGATCACGCTTGGAGACCAAACCCAGCACAGCGTCACGGCCAAATCCTAGGTGCTCCAGTACAGCTGGCCTGTAGCCATCGATGAAGACGTCGGCGTCTTGGATCAACTCCAAAAGCTTTTTGCGACCCTCAAACGTCTTTAGATTGAGATCCACACTGGTCTTGCCAATGCATCCGTCAATCAGGGTGATTGGCAATTCCGTGTTTGTGGAGCACGAAATGCGCATCACCGTTGCGCCCAGGGCTGCGCACACACGCCCGATACTGGGTGCAGCTATGGCACGAGCCAGATCAAGAACTTTCAGCCCTGACAAGGGCCGGCGGTCTGTGGGACTGAAAGGTATGCTGTCCCAAAATACCTTGGGCTGGGTATAGTATGGCTGAGAGAGAAGGTTGTAGTAGGGTTCGTGCTTGATAGCTTGGCCCTATACCTGTGGTTAGTTTTCATTCTTCGGTCTGTACCGACGAGGGAACTATACGTGTGGGGTTGCTTCGAATTCTTCCTTTTCCATGCATACGGTTCCCGGTGTGCGGTAAACGTTATTGCTCCAGTTGTCAAGGGTCTCTGAGTCGATGTCGCCGATAATTCCAGCGTACATGTCAAGAATTCCGCTCCATGAGAGATCCTTTTCATTGTGTTGAGGCACATTGAGCATTTTCAGTAGAGGGGTAGGATCCATATTCCCATGAAGAGAATACCATCGGCCATCTTTAGTTTTGTAGATGTTGGTCGCGAGTTGGCGGTATAACTCGCGAGTCCTGCCATGATCCCAACGCTGTACAGCTCCCATCATCTTAGCGCTGCCAGACAGCCATTCGCCCTCACTGCGTGCAAAAAGGGCACCCAAACCGTTCAAAAGCGCGTGTTCCACGTCGATATGACATTCTTGAACGATGCCATAACGATCTTTGGCGATGGCTAGGGCAAACAGAGCCACCAGACCTAGTATACCAGCCTGAGACTCCGCTGCCTTGTAGGGAGTGGGATAAAACGGTTGAGTCTCTTCTCCCACGAAACGTACATTGTCGGAGAGGGCTTGTACTTCTTCAGGAACGTCTATACGGGGATCGCGTAGAATGCTCTCGAATATTGAGGATGCTTCAGTCTGAAGACTGAACGATGCCTTTTCTGGCAGAATACCCGGGTCACCCATGGTTGTTGGCTCAAAGATTGGTCTCTATTGATTCTGGTCCCAGGTTCGTTGAGAGCACAAACTATATCATACAACAGGTTTTCCGCCAGTTGAAGCCCTCACTAAGTCCGTCTCAGTTGTGCGAGACCACATCGTCGATCAATGAAGGTTGGCAGCCCAGTACCGGACATGGTGGTGGCAATATCGAATTCCGAACTCCGGGGTCTACCCCTCCTCAAGCAATCCCGGGGAAGCCAGGCTAGAGAATTCCAGACAAGTGCGCACCACAGTCTATGCTTTCAAGTTTACTCAAAAGACCGTCGCAAAATGCAGAACGGGTCTAACAGCGCAAGCACGAAGGTGGGCGGGAGCTGTGCATGCTCTAAATTGCGGTACAATGTCGACATCGACAATGCAGATAAAGCAGTAAGCCATGGCGAGCTGCAAATACACGCTTGATTCAGACTGATTCGTGACAGAAGACTTCTGTATGCCACTGCCGGCCGTGTCGCAAGATCAGCGGGGGCACAGCATCGCTGAATCTCACGGTTCCAGCATCGACTTTCGTCTTGGAGAGCGGTCAACTGCGAAATGTCAAGTTGAAGCATATTGATGAAGGATTTGATTATTCGCTGTTCTTCTGTGAGAACTGTGGCAGTCCCATTTACGCAGCACCGCACTTCCTGGACAACAAGATCGTCATACAGGTCGGCACTATTGATGATATTGAGATGCTACAGAGAGCACCAGCAGTCGAGCTTAATGTCGGGCACCGATTAGGCTGGGTTTGTCGCGTTCAAGATGCTGAACAAAGAGAGCGATACTGAATGTACCTGAGACCTTACTACTGTTACCAACAAAGCCATTGAATTTATGCCAATATGCTCAATCAAACCATTGACAAAGTGTAGCTGGTCGACTTTCGAGTGCTCGACAAATCAGTCTGGACCTGCCAAGATCCTCCAGTGCCGAGGGCAATAATTGGGGTCACGGAGCCCCGTGGGGTGGCTGTTGAAATAAGACTTTCCAAACCCCGGGCTGTGCCCTTGGGGCCCTTGTTTGGCTCTTCGGAGAGCGCGCCCGGACTTTCAGTGTGGCCGGGGAAATATGGGGTCAAGGATGGATGGGCGTTGCCCGTTGCACCCGCGGAGTATAAGAGCTGGGCCTCGGTGCTCTGGCTTTATGGTATTACCTCAGAAATAGACTTCTACGAACCAGACCAAAGTTTCCTTGCTTTATTCTGGGTTTGCCTGCTGTCAAAACGACAATGGAACACAGCTCAGGAGAAGTCAATGTCCGCCCCGAGCTCGCTGAGAAACAGGAGCCACATGTATCTCATCACGACGATATCGAGGCATCGCCATCCGCTGTGGACGAGAAGAAACTCGTGTAAGTGTGCGCAACTGTGCGGTCCAGAGGTTGAGCCACGTGCCACTAACATCACAACTACAGGCGCAAAATTGATCGACGTCTCTTGCCCATTCTTGGATGCCTCTATGCGGTGTCTTTGGTTGATCGAGGAAATATGTCCTTCGCTTTGGTAGCTGGTATGATGGAAGACCTCAGTCTTAATGTCGGCGACCGCTACAGTATCTTGGTCTTGGTGTTCTTTGCATTCTACGTGTGAGACACTGCCTCCAACCCAGCAAATATCCGTCATCTAATCAATTTCACAGAGTATTTGAGCTGCCCAGTGTGAGTTGCTGTTCCATAGTCGGTGATGCGCTCTTTTGTTGACACCTATAGAACCTGGTGCTGCCCAAAGCTGGTCCCCGTAACTGGTTGTCTTTCCTGGGCCTCAGCTTCGGAGTTGTCACAATCGGTATGGGGTTCACCAGGACCTGGGGGCATTTTTTGATTTGCAGAATCTTTCTCGGCGCTACGGAGGCCGGGTTTCTTCCTGGTACCGTGCTTGAACCTGTCCAAGTTCTTCAGCCCTTCTAATTCTGATAGGATGCACTTTTCTGATCTCCGTCTGGTATACGCGTTACGAAGTTGGCAAGCGTCTTGCCAGTTTTTGGGTTCTTTCCGTCCTGGCAAACGGTTTCGCCGGAATTCTTGCCTATGGACTTACTCAAATGGATGGTGTCCAAGGTTTGGAGGGCTGGAGGTGTAAGTCATCAATCCGAGGCGCACGATGTACGCATCCCTTCTGACCTGTTGTGAAGGGATCTTCATCATTGAGGGTTGCATAACCTGCGGAATCGTAGTCGCGGCGTACCTTCTGATCGTCGATCTCCCCGACAAGTCAGAGGGTTTCTTGAAGCCTCATGAGAAAGCTGCCGTGATCGCTCGAATCAATGCAGACCGAGGAGATGCTGAGAGCGACGCGATTACGAAACAAAAGGTCCTCCACCATCTCAAGGATTGGAAACTCTACGCCTGGATGCTCCTTCTATTCGCTGCCGTGGTGCCGGGATTCTCCTACAATTTCTTTACTCCTCTGATCCTCTCACAAGGAATGGGCTTCACTCGTAAGCAAAGCTTGCTGATGACGGCACCACCATTTGTTTTTGCTGCCATAGCAACCTACACATCGAGTTGGATCTCCGACAAATATCGTCTGCGAGGTCCCGTATATGTGTTTCATCTCACATGCTGTATCGCTGGGATGTTCATCACGGCCTACGTAAAGAACCCGGGAGCAAGGTATTTCGGAGTCTTTCTGGGTTAGTACTGCACCCCTATCCTCCATTTTCTACTCAGACACGTCTGACCCCATTGATTAGGCTTGGGCATGGTCCAATATTGTCCCATGGTGGTCTTGGCCTGGCAGGCCAACAATGTCACGTCGACCTCCAAGAGAGCCGTAGCATCTGCGATCACACTAATCGGCTCCGGACTCGGGGGGATGTGCTCCGGAGGAGCGTTCAAGACTTCTGAAGCCCCACTCTACCAGGTAAGTTCCCTGCAGATGCCCCAAGATTGATATAGCAGGTTACACTGACCACCATAATGTTTAGACCGGCATTTACCTCTCGTTGGGGCTTTATTTCCTGAGTCTTACCATCGTGGCTGGCATGGAATACTACTTCTATAAAATGAACAAGGAGGCCCGTGAAGGAAAACGAAAGATCGAGGGCATGGACGACTGGTACTATACTTATTGATTGGCAAACGTTGAATAGATTGGAACGAAGCAGTCCATCGCATTGCAGCATATATATCGGGGCAACGGACTTGTCGATGCTGCGTTTGCTGTCAAGCTCTGGAAGCTCTGAGACCTTGGTCTGGTGCCATCATGTGAAAATCCGGTTGTCAATATCTCTGCGATTGAGATCGGTATCCCTGTGGTTTGTAATTGTTAAGCCTTATCAAGAGCACCTGGTGAGCATGATCAGCTGGAAAGCCTCTGGATTTTGGAACTGAGGAGTATTCAATTTCCAGCTCCGAAATGGTCAGGTCAATACCAAGCAAGAACTCTGGAACTGAGGGTTTATTCTTGCATAATCTATGGCATCAGAAATCCTCCATTGACTGGTAAGCAAGCACCCGTGATCCATCTACTCTTTGGCTCACAGAAAAAGGCAATGGCATGTGCTATCTCTGCCGGCTCAGCCATTCTCGAGCCCATTGGCGTCGCGTCAAGCATGGGTTGTATCTTTGCCAGAAAACTTTTCCCCGCGTGATTGAAGCCGGTGGTATTTGTAGGTCCCGGCTCAACGGCATTGACCGTGCAGCCGTACTGTCTCCCAAACTCAAGTGCCCAGCACCTAGTGAACGATTCAACCATGGATTTGGTCCCGTTGTATATGGTGGAACCAACATAGCCCTGTCGAGCACCAACGCTACTCACGTTGACGATGCGACTTTCCTGTGCTAGATGGGGAAGGACAGCTTGCGTGAGCAGCAGCATGCCGCGAGCATTGAGATTCACCTGCGAATCCCATTGCTCCAGTTTGACCTCAGTCAGCGGCTTCATGATGGCAATGCCTGCATTATTGATCAGGATGTCGATCTGTCTCTTGGTTTGCCGGATCGTCTCGTCGACGAGCCGTTGCGGTCCATCAAGCGTCGAAAGGTCTGATTCGATAGCTAGGCACTGGTCGGCGGCAGACCCGTTGCCTTGCTTAATTTGCCGCACAACTTCCTGTGCATCCTCCTTCTGCTCCGGCCACGGATAATTGACAATGACCAGGGCACCTCTGTATGCATACACGGTCAGTAGTTGACCGGCGAATGGGACGATCCGGACTCACCGCGAAGCCAGCTCGACACAAGCTGCAGCGCCAATGCCTCTCGCACTCCCGCTCACAATGGCTACCTTACCTTTCAAAGTCTGATCCTGCGCCATGGCATCCAATGTCAGCTATCCCGGGAGTTTGACGAAGGAGAACTCTGAGAAGCTCCAGACGCGCAAGACATGATGTACAGCCGTTACGAGCACGGCGTTCCTGCTGTATGCTGGGGGCTTTCGCGACGTCCTGGGGCAGTGTGGCTCGTCACTGCTGCGGCGAGACGCTTCGGAGCTCCGGAAACCACCCCGAGCTCCGAAACTCTCCACCCCCGCTCTCATCCGGCAGAACCGATACTGCAGAATGCCGTGCGTATGCAAGTGGTTTTCTTATTCCTTTGCCAATCACAAGACACTATCGCCGTCCAGTCTCATTCTTGCCCCGCCTGGGGAACGCGGGGCGAGCCCAATGGCGCCGCGTGAACACCAACGCCGCGCCCGGGATTTCCCCACAAACTGAGGTTGCCGAGAAAAGGAGCTGCTTGCCGAAGCTCACTGTACTTTGCCAGGCACTCGTCTTTTTGCCTTCATTGTGATGAGACCATGTGCGCGTCAGAGGATGCCAGTCGGAGGCAGGCAAGGTACAAATGCCCAACTTGCCAGCGCCCGTTTGATCGCAAAGACACGCTCTCTCGGCATATGCAGATTCATGAGCGACGCATCCCGCCCAAAACTCGAAGGAAAGCTTGCTCATCATGTTGCCAGTCCAAGACTCGCTGTGATGGAGTTCGGCCCGAGTGCAGCTCATGCGCCCGTCGTGGTGTGGCGTGCATCTATGAGGGGGGACGCAGTTCCGCGCGGATGCACGATCATGAAGACGATCACGCAGGCTCTGCGGCTCCAAAACAACGGGCTCATAAAGTCGCGGAATCGACCTCGGGCTCGAGCCCTCAGGACGGCAATCAGCAGTACCACCACGCCACGCGAGAAAATGTGTCTCTGTTAGGTGCTACCAGCCAGCAGCTTTCGGGGAATGATACAAGCAATGTTTTCCTTTCCCCTCTCGGTGTCCAGGAGAATAGCCACACCCAGGGCCAGTTGGATGTACTGCCTGGTTTCCCTGATCAAGATACTGGTGTCTACGACCAAGCTGTGCTATATGCGACATTCGATGACATGGACTTCAATTCGAACCTAGATTGGTTCATGGACCAGACTAGCGTTGATCACTGCTTCATGGGAGCTGATACGGCTACTCTCCCGATTCAGTTCGTTCAGGAGGCCCCGCAGATCCAATTTTCACCCAGTGGTCAGGTGTCTACGTCCAATGTTGCCCAATCCGAATTTCCTATGCACGCTGTGCAAGTGGGAAATCATCATAGAGATCGCGGTGATGACTCTCTTGGAGGAATCATCAGTCCCGAGCCTCAGGAAAATGCGCATTCGGTCGGACCCTGGCCATCAGAGACGCCTGCCCCGCCCCAACATCATATAATCCTTCCAGCTCTTGGGTCTGAAGGTTCGAAGCCGCAAAGGTTTCCAAAATTCTTTGCTTTGCCTAGCATAACAGACAAGACTCGGAACGCCTTGTGTAAATGTCTATCTCTGCCACTGGAATATAATCCGTTCCAGTCGTTGAGCCTGGATGCCTTTCCTTCGCAGGAAAAACTCGACCACTGCGTGGACTTGTATTTCAGGCACTTTCACCCCACGGTACCAGTTATTCACCAACCCACATTCGATCCTGGTAAAGATCTAATCGTCACGTTGGCGATCATCAGCATTGGGTCATGCTACACGAACCTGGAGAATGCCAGAAACTTTGCCGTCTGCCTGTCCGAGCTGCTGGGAAGGTTGCTAAGCTATATGGTCCAACAGGACCGCCGGTTTGTCCGGACACCATCATACCTCGTGGCCCAGGTTCTTCAAGGCACTCATGGCTACTGTAGCGGTAGCGAGCGACTATTCGAACTGAGTGAATCGTCCCGGGGCACCCTTGTTCACAACGCCAAATGTATGGGGTTGTTTCGATATGAGTCAAAAGACCCCGACCTTGCGACACTCTTACCAGAACATGCTTGGCACGCATGGATCGATGCGGAGCGGTTACGCCGACTTGGATGGGCCGTGTACAAGTATGATGGATCTGTAGCCTATCTACACAATGTTCGTCCTTATTTGAGTGTAGGCGACATCAACTTACCACTTCCTGCCTCCGAAGAGTATTGGACTGCGGAATCCGCTCCATCTTGGGCAGCACTGCATCCCTGGTCTCGAGATAATGTTGAACGAAGCCTCCAGCTGCGGACAGTCATACGAATGCTGTTCGATGGCACGCCAAAAGCCGCATCCAAGATTTCGGATGAGGAGCATGCTTTCATCGTTGTATTAACGCTTGTCAGGATGCTGTGGTCGCTCAAAGAAATCAAATCGTCTCCTATACACGATCTGGTGACTCCCCCCATCTACGAAAATGGCGGCCAGACTTTACTGAGGGCTGTGCAGTCAATGGCTGTGCCTTTGGACGCGCTAGCCAAAACACATACTGGTGCCGAGATGTCTCAATTTGTCCACCGCATGCATCTCGTTCACGCGGCACATCTGTACGGCTCTGGAGACCTGATGAATTGGCTATATCCATATCTGCGTCACGGACCTGAAGCAGAGAACGCAACCCGGCGTATGAAGCAATGGGCACTCGAGAGTCCACAGAGAACAAGAGATGTAGCATACCACTGCGCCCAGATTATTGGGTTGCTTCGATATTACCCTTACAACTTGCCACTGGAACCATTCATGCTTTTCCATGCCGGTGTTGTGCTTTCATGCGTGGCATCACTGCTGCCAGTCCATAATGAGGACAGCCAAAACCCCAGCTTACAGCTTGAAGCACTTGACTGGAGCGAAGGCGATGTTCACGACAGGCAGATGGCATGGGTGACGAGTGGCATCAATGCTTGTCCGAGTCTCATCGGTGTACCCATCCTTTGTTGTTCTGCAGGGCGACGTGCAGTACTGGAACAGACGGCTGCTTTACTGAAACGATGCAAATCCTGGGGCATGGCCCGTAATCTGACTAAAGTTGTACTGTCTCTCCAATCACGCGGCGACGAGCCGAAAAACCAAAATGCCAACGGCTCAATGCCAGAATTCTCCGGCTCCGACATGTATCCGGGCGCTGGGTGAATCAAGAGCCTGTCTTGCGGATCTAACATACCAGCCGCGGGTCGTCCCACGGGACTACCAGGCCATTGAGTACTTTCGGTACACCGCCAAGGGCTAACTTTACAAAGGATCCAGCTGGCTCTTCTGGACGCAGCAACTTGCCTTCAGCGTGTAACGAAGCGAGCCACTTGTACTGGTCGGGAGGAAGGTTTGACTTCTCTAGTCACGCCGTGAGCAAGTCCCAGGGCTGCAAGCACTAAAGACTTACCGTTATCCCTGACATGCCTCTGCATACCCGAGTCCACAATTCCTGGTGTGATGCATAGAAACGATACTTGGTTCTCTTCGACAGTCAGACAGGACGCGAGGCAGTTCACGCTGGCCTTAGAACAGGCATATGGTATCCAGGCTGGAAATGGCCGTGCTGCGACTCCTGAGGAAGTGAAAAGGACCTGGCCTCTGCTTTTGCGGAGGTGCGGTAAAGCTAGCTGGATCTGCACACATACTCAGCGAAGCACAGTGGAAGATGGGGACAACAGCGTACCGCATGTACCAAGGCAATGAAGTTGACGTCAATCAGCCGTTTCCATTCCTCCACATTAATCTCGGCCGTGGGACCAACGGGACGCAGCACCGCCGCATTCAGAATGAGAGAATCCAACTTGCCTCGTGTCCTGATCACAGTGTCTATCGCCTTCTTGTTGACCAGTCGATCCGATACATCACCTGAAACAGCAACAAGCTTTCCTGGTCGAGAACTCGCAAGTACTTGGAGCTCGTCGATGGCGAGGTCTACAGCGACCACAAGGGACACTGTTTGAGCTTCAAGGAGACCCTTTACAATGCTTAAACCTATACCTGCCCCAGCCCCGGTAATCATGCTGAGAGAGTTCTCGTAAGATGATATTGCTTAAAGTGCGAGAGTCCAACACTCACACGACTTTGCCGTCCCGATGGGCTTTCTCCGACGACATTGTAGATCTTATACGATTTGCCTGCGTATCACCAATTTAGATCACCCCCGAGGTGGTTAGAAACTAGTGTAGAATACCCCTGAAGAATAAGGCAACTGTGTTTTGTGTTGTGCATGTATCACAACAATCACTCTTTTTGTTCTACGAACAGCCCCGAAGTAAATACAGAAGTATCAAAGAATATTAGCAAAACTATGGTCGTACAAATCAGCTTCCAAGATAATTGCCTCGGCAGGACCTCTCGGAGTGCGCGGTGGTGGTTCGGAGTACACTTCGGAATGCGATGTTTTCCGAGAAGCCATCAAGCTTGCGAGTTGAATGCCGGACAGATTCACGCAGTCCTACAACAGGACCGCCTGGACAAAGCCCTGCCGCAATCAGCATCTATGAAACACGTTTCCAACTCTGCCAGGACATTACGTTGAGTCTTTCTCAGTATTCACCATGGCATCAACAGGACGACGGCCACAACAACAGGCGCATTATCCGACTCCGGGGGTGCCGCTGATCCCAGAGAGTTTCGCTCCGCCCTCTCAGACTACGGCTACACAAGGCTATGTCTTGAATCATACGGCGCTGCAAGTATCGTCGGCTTCGGCGTCGCTTGACTTCTATGTTGGCTTCCTTGGCATGAGCCTCATGTTCGCAACCAACACCGGGCTCTTCTCTGCCTACTACCTAGGCTACCCGCAAGAAACCGATACATGCCCCTCTGATATGACTCGCACATCGGGCTTGCGGTCGGGGTTACTGGAACTCATTGTCGCCCACGAGCAAGATACCAGACAACCACAGCACCAGGGTGCCACTGTAGATATCGCCAATGTTGCAGATCCAGAGACGTATGGTGGACAGGCCATCGAGAAGAAGTGCAGGACAACGCCCAGAGCGCTGCATCCTCGACTTGGCTTCGCACATATCGGGATCCGCGTTCCTGATGTACAAGCAACTTTGCAGCGGGCCGAGCAGCACGGCTGGCAGGTGCGAAAACGTCTTCACGACATAGAGCCAAGATATATGCCGCTCCCCAGCTGGCCCAGCCGGGATGAAACCAACAGTGAGGTGCGTGATCAGATACTGAAAGAGTCGTGGCAAGGAGGGTTTGAGTACATGTTTGCCCAAATTGGCTTCATCGAGGATCCTGATGGGTAAGTTTGAAAGATCACAACATAATGATTATTACGGACCTACTGGGAATGACGCTAACAAAATCCAACAGGAACTGTGTAGAGGTCCTTCCGCATGAAATGAAGAGGAAACCGTGAATCAAGTCTCTACTCGAGGCAAGTTGGCGTAGTGCACCGGGAAAAGCAAGTTACTTTGATCTACACCGAGATACAGGTTATTACAGCTGCCTTATACTAGTGGCAAGTCTTTTGTTGACATGAGAGATCTAGAACTGTCCAGCAGCAGTAACTCTGAGCCTACTACTGTAGCGAAAAGAGCTGAAGGTGACGCCCAGTTGTGAAACTTATTAGGGAAACCATCCTCCACACTCCCCAATCCCAGACACATGGCTCCACTACAAGCGAAGGGTCTGTGTTGATGGACAGAAAGCGTACGAAGGCATCGAGGGGTCTTCTCCAGGCTTGTAGCGTCACACAGCCGGTCTAGACTCATAGCCCGCAAGCCACTCCGCACATGCTGCATGTACTTGGTCTACCTACCGGAGGAATCATGCCCTTGTGAGTGCCAGCAGCTAGAACGGAGAGTGTATTTTAATGATCTTTGGAATTTTTGCTACATTGGTGCTTGTCTCCCTTACACGTCCAGCTCACGGTGTTCTCGTACAGAACGCCTTCCAAGCCGTTCAGCTTCATTGGGAGCCTCGTGGGTTGCCCGATCGCCAGATTCTGGCTACATCTCGACCTGTCTGAGCCTTAGTAGAGCACACTCAATGTGCTGTCTTGGATCGACCCATGACACCTTCTCGCTCCATCCTCACCGCCGTGTGGTTGGTCAAATACTTGGAAGGATCGGTAATGAAACTGGCGGCGATGATGGCAAGAATACCAAACGGAATCGAGGCGTAAAAGACCCGCTTGAAAGCAAAAGCATAGGCTTCCTTGAATGCTGTAGCAGCCATGGCTTGTATTTCCGGAGTGATTCCCGGCACCAGGTCGAATGCATGAGGTATACCGAGTGCATTTTCCATTGTTGCTGGAATGAGAACGCTCAGAGTGTCTGCTGGCATAGAGTTGGCCTCCACAATCTCAGCAAGTCGCTTGGGAATCTGTTCTTTGACGAGGCCGTTGAGGATTGTGTTGAAGACAGCGTTGCCAACGCTACCTCCAGCACTGCGGAAGGTTCCAATCAGTCCGGATGCCAAGCCAAGATGGCGAAGAGGGATGTTGAGTCCGGCAATAACGTAACAGAGAAGCGTGATCAAAGCGAATGCTCCCTGTCCAAAGAACTGCATGGCAGACCATCCGGCTCTGTTACCAGGCACAACGCCGGCGTATGCTGCGGTGAACGCCGTTTGGACGCACAACATTGCGATGACCTGCAACTTCAGATGCCCGACCTTGCCCATTATAATGGTGGCAACTCCACCAAAAATGAATTGAGAAATGCCGTTGGGCAGTGCGATTATACCGATTTGCTCGGGATCGGCCGTAAACATGTAGAGTGACCCCTGGGGAAGCAAGCCGGCAAAAGAGTAGAAAACAACGCCTGCAATGAATGTTAGCCTGGCACATCTAATACGAGTTGGGACCATACCAGCCACAAATACCACCACAAGGAGCACGGTGAAACCGCGAACCTCGCGGAATAAATCGAGTGGAAAGAATGGTTGCTTTGGTACCGTGAAATCGTAAACAAAGCATGCGACGAGCGTACATGCACCTACAACAATTGGTCCAATTGTCGAGGCAGAGCGCCATGGGTGATCTGGTGTACCTGCCCAAGTGAGACCAATGAGCATGATTGTGAGACCGGCTGTGTATAAGAGGATGCCGACATAGTCGATAGCTTTGATTTCCTCCCATCGCGACTTGTCATAGTCGTATTGTGGGCGTGAAGGTGGAAAGTAGAACATAATTGTGCCAATGGTGCTTAGAACCCCGAAAATTATGCCGATGTAGTAGCACCATCGCCACCCAGCAGCCGTCTGGGACTGCAGGGAGTTCGCAATCAAGACTCCAGCAATGGCCCAGGGAACTGTCATGGCGACCTCAGTGAGCCCTATCAGTCCCCTCCATTTGTTAGGCACTAGCTCTTGAATGCCAGCATAAGACACGAAAACAATTCCGCAGCCAAAGCCGATGATCGTGGATCCTGCACTGACTGTCAAGGTAGTCTGGGCTGTACACGCAACGATCTATGGATTGTCAGACATTCTCTTAGAAGGAATACTACCCTTGATGACTCACAGATCCAAGAATGGAAATCACTTCTCCCAACACGATCGTCCATCGTCGCCCGAAGATGTCGGACAGGGCGCCGGCTACGGAGAAACTGATCGACGAGGCAATTGACCAGCCTCCAACGATCCATGAGATATTGGCAGTGTCACCGAGCTCAACGCCGATCGGAACCAAGATACCGGTCACCAGAACGAAGCCACAGGAGATGGGGCAGACGTATGAGAAGGAAAGGGACTGTGATGACATGTTAGATTCAATATCGCATCAAAATGATGTAGCATACAATCACAGCCAGTAGCGTGGTCCACGTCAATCTCTCTGCGTGCGCAGGGTTGTCTTCTAGTGCTGCGCGGTGAGGGTCATCAAGGTCCAAGGGGACATGTCGCTTCTCGCTATATGGTTGCTCGGGATCGACAGCAACCTCGATCTCCCGCGCGGTGGGCTTCCCCGTAAGAGTTGAGGCCATGTCGACTATTGTCCGGATAGCACCTCACGATCAGAGTACCGCGACCAAGGCAGCAGCAGGACCTGCTAAAGTACTTGAGCCTGGAATCAACCCAGGGTTCTCCGCAAAAGCTAAAATGCGCCACGTCGTGGAGATGTGGGGAGGCCCGGGGCTATTTTGTTCGTTTGCTGAAAGAAGCACTGGTAAGACACCGTCGATAAAGCTTTGCCACGGCGATTCAATTATGCCCTAGAACCGATTTTGACCGTTATGAATAAGCGCTAGTCTGAGCTGGCTGTTTCCGTTGCCTGTTCAGTCCAAAGTCATGGGGCACTTCTTTTTCCGTGTCCAATTGAGCATAATGGTTCATACTGAACCCACACTGGAGGTGCTCTTCTGTTTCGACAAGTCAGCATCGTAAGCTTACCACATATGCCGACACTACTGAATATACCTTTGAAACGATTCCATCGTCGTGTAGAGACCACAATCGATCTTGCCAACCTAGCCACTACCAATACTACCCATGCCATGTCAATCGCCTCTACTCCTTCTACAAGGGAAGACAATTCTACTGAAGCCGAGAGCCTCGGAAAAGCTTCGCAGAACGGCCTGGCCAGAATATGGGGGCTGTATTTTCGAATGCCAGCCGACTGCCCCACGCATGCTTCGGCACGTGGGGCCCCTTACAATTGACCTTGGGCAAGGTCTAGATCTTTGGACCCTGTCTTCGTCACGGAGTTGCGCCACACGAGTTGCCCTGTGCGAGTGTCTGGCTAAAGCCCACTTCGTAATATTCGCTTGCATGCTTTCATCGTCAGGCTCGAAATACAGGCTAGACAACAGACCAGAGTCCATCTCCACCGAATCGCTACTGCATCACGCGTCACATGTTCTCGGTACTTGATAATCCATCTTGTGGCTTTGGACAGTTGCTCCCTCCAACCATGTCCCCATGGGAGGTCAACTAACTGTTCAACTGAGACTTTTCAAATGCAATGTAAAGCTGACGACAGTACATAGTGACCTCTGAGTTGGGTCCGCCAACGATACGTCTGACTTCCCGTGTCCGCGGCTAGATCTTGGACACAGAACTCTTATTGTGGTCGAGACTCGCTGGGGTACTAAAGCCCAACAAAGAAGCCAACACGAGCGATTCGATCCCGGTCCGGAGGGTCGGTTGTACTGAAGGTGCAAAGCCAGATGAGTGGTTCATCGGTACGGGCGGAAGGATCGCATCCGAACGGCCTTCAAGATCAAAGCGGCTCGGATCCGAGCATCCAAGGTGCCAGAAGACGTAAGGTTGCCCTTGTGAGAGATTCGGAAAGTCTTCAGCAATAGTTGATATGACTATCTCGGGGTTCAACATCTCCTCAAAGTGCTTGCTGAAGCCGGTCTTTAGGAGACCGGTGAGCCCGGAGTCGTTGACTGTCAATGGAAAAGAGCGGGTGGTTGTGAAAGAGGGCGGCCAGGGTGAGTTGCTGGCTTGGCATTCAGCCTCGATTATTCGACGTATTGAACTTCGTAGTCTGTCGCGTGTCTCACGCTTGACAAATCGTATATCAACACCAATCTCGATGTCATCTGGAATTATATTTTCCGCAACGCCGGCACTCAGTGGAACCGTGGTCAGAACCGCTGTATCACCAGGGACAAGCTCTCTGCTGACGACTTGCTGTAAACGCACTGCGCAATTGGCAGCCAAAAGACCAGCATCAATGGCGCGATGTGGTTGCGATGCATGGCCTCCTCTTCCGTAGACTCTGCACCTCATACTCTCAGCTCCAGCCATGATTGGGCCGCTCCGGAGACCAATTACTCCAGCAGGTAGGTTCGCGACTACATGCTGTCCAAAGAGATAATCCGGCTTGGGAACTTTGCTCCAGAGTCCATCCTCTACCATAGCTTGGGCGCCAGTTCCACGCTCCTCCGCCGGTTGAAACAGCACAATCAGGGTTCCAGACCAATGGTTTTGAGCTCGGGATACAAGGACTTCGGTGGCACCGAGCAGAGACGTGATATGCATGTCATGACCGCAAGCATGCATAACTGGTCTCTCAACTCCTTGGAAGCTCGAAGTAGCCGTGCTCTGATAGGGAAGTCCAGTGGTCTCCCGAACGGGAAGTGCATCAGTATCTGCTCTCAAAAGCACTGTCGGTCCGTCTCCATTTCTGAAGACTCCGACAATGCTATACCCGCCTATCCCGCTGTGAATCTCCAGGTTGCTCCATGCTGCAAGCTTCGCACGGATTAGCTTGCAGGTCTCTGATTCGGCATTGGACAGCTCCGGATTCGTATGCAAATGCTTGTATAGCTCTTCGTACCTGGTCAGGTCCTTGAGCATACAGCTAGCAACGATGTCAGAAGTTGCGTCCATCGCGCACGTTCATTGGGAATTGAAGAGGAAAACATGGTAACCCAGTCCCAAATGTCATATTTGTTCGATTGTGAAGGAACGAGGCTTTACGTAATTTATCTTTAGGCACTTCTCGCTGGAAGCCTGGAAGCCGCTGGCCGTGGGCATTCCTGTGGGTCAAAGACTGCCTATTCGGGCAAGGTCTGCAAGCATTCTGGTAGTGTGGTTTCCTGTTTCGGCAGACACATTCATTCGGTGGATAATGTCTGCGTCACCGATGAGAAACGCACATCACGCCTGCTCTTACCACACTGTACCCTTGGTCTGCCTTCCATACTCTTCTTCCAGCTTTTTGACGTTGACATTTCTCCAGATGTAGATCGAAAGCAAACAAAACGGTGTGAAGCAGGCGCCAGCAATAACCATGTACCTCTGGACGGCCCCGTAAGCGTCCACGATTGCTTCGCGCTCAGGTGAGCCCCACTCGTAGCTGAGCTGTGTTGGTAGGGACGCAAAAATGCTCGCTGCCAGATCCTTGCTTTCGTCAGGCAACCGGTTGTAGAGCTGATCTGGCAGCACGTTATTCCAGATCGCACCTGCGATAGCAATGCCGATGGATGAGCCAATTGATCCGAAAAGACCCTGAATAGCGAGCACGGCTGCAATCTCTTGATGGGTTACAGGTACCATGATAGACAACTGAACGCAGGTCGAGAAGATGCCGCTGCCAAGGCCTACCAGGATCTGTGTAAATGCAACCAATCCAATGTTCGTGTTGGGTGTACGGAAAGGAATAAGCAGTGCTGTCCCAATGACAAGGATGGGTACACCGGAGTACGCAGTGTACTTGAAGTCGCCAGTTGCTCGTATAATCCTGTAAACACATGTTAGTATCGTACTGTATACCATGAAGAACACTCTCACCAGGCGATGAAAGGGCTGAAGACGGCCGAAGTCAGGGACAAGGCATTGAGAACATATCCCGCGTTGCTGATGCTTAGCTGATGAACGACTTGGAGGTATGAGCTCATGTAGGAGTTCCAACAGCTGACAAAGCTTAGTATTCGCAATAGAAAATCATTAAGGGGGGGACTTACAATATCGAGACAAAGAGAATGCAATACAAGAAGCAAGAACCCAGTATCGTGGGATTCAGGAGATATTCCCACTTCAAGAAAGGAACTGGTGATACATATCGCTCCCAAGCACAAAATGTCGGCATAAGAATGATCCCCAGCACCAGCATGGCAATGATGTATCCGGTTCTCCAGCCTTGTGGAGCATATGATGCTAAGCTGAATGGTAGTAGAAACAGCGCAAAGGCGGCCGTAATCAGAATGATCCCGGTGACTTTGAATGTTAGCCTGAGCTGTAGCAGGTACATGAACACTTACTGTCCATCTGGATGTATATATGTTTGATCGATTGCCACCAGTTACGACCAGAGTCGTATCGAATCAGATCTCCAGTCTTGACAGCCTTTCGTTGAGACCACAACATGATCACAATGACTGGAAGGCATATACCGGCGAGTACAAACGAGAATGCGCCAAATGCCCAGCGAAAGTTGCTGTTGTTGTAGAACAGCTCCGCCACCCTTGGACCGGCGAACGTCGTCGCAATCAGAGGTGTGGTATTGACTGTCAGAACTATCATGCGGTTCTTGAGCGTAGTCATATCAGAAAGCATTACGTCGATGACATACAGTAAGCCAAGATGACCAGTCCAGTAGAGGGTATGGGCTGCAATGTAGGTTTGAATGTCCTGAGCAGTTGCTTTGATGATGCAACCAAGAATAGATATTCCTAGCATGAAGATGAATCCCTCGACACGACCAGATAGATCGATGATTTTGGCTAACGTCAATTTGGCAGTACCGGCTAGAATTGTAGGCACGATGCTGACAGCTGCAAGCAGGCCATGTCGACCAAAGGCTGATGTGATGTATGGGTTCAAGGATGACTGGACTGAGACAAGGAGCTGGTCGACGAAAGATACGATGTATAGTCTGCTAGTAGTAAGCCGCTGAACTTTTCAAGAGGCATAATGAGCAGTCTCACAGCGCAAACATGAGCCACAACGTCCGCTTTCCCCATACTGTTGTGATTGCTCGAGCCTGCCGGACACCACGTTGGAAGTCTTCCTCTGACGGATCATTTTTGCGTTCTGAAGGAGTATCCGAGCCCTGATTCTTTTCAGACATATCCAGCCCCGTAGCATGGATCTTTGATTGTGTGCGTGTCGCTTGATCAGTAAGGACTTCTGCCATAGTGCAAAAGTGTGCTATTGCTCGGTCCAAAAGCTGTACAGACAAGGACCTGACCGACAAAGTTAAGTTATACTTGGAATTCTGAGCTATAAAACAACATGAGCATCGTCTCTCATCGCACTGAGACACTTGGCGAGAGCGACTTCGGTCGCGAGTGGGGATGGCGGTCCATTTGGATCCCTGGAAGCTGCTCCCAGGACGGTAAAATCTGGCGAAGAGGGTGCTCAAGTCGCGCGTTCGAACAGGTCTGCCAAGGCTGTCCGGTGCTTGTGGTGCTGCAGATCACAGCGCCTGGCGCCTTGTCGAGGCTCGATACGCTCTAGCAAACGATCCGGATATTTCCGTGTGATCTTATCAGATGAAAATTTTCCCTGCTCTGGAGCATGCGCCCCCAGCTCGCTTTCTTTCGGAGCGGCAATGGCTGATACCAGCCTGGACTACTCCGTAATCTCTCTCCGAACGCACGTGTGGGGATCATGGTGCAATTTTTGACAACTGACCCTTGCAGGGAGTTTCTTGGCTCATTCTTTCAAAGTAACCAGGATTGCTCAAGTCCGCCAATGTTGGTCAAGCCTGCAGACGGAACACCGGTCCAATGGAGCTGTGACTCATGACACTTGTCGCGTGCCATGAATGTTGAGTACTTGTGGCATCGAGACTTTTGTCCTAGGAGCTTCAGCAGCGGTTAACAGCGCTCGCCTCTCCTTACCTGGAAAGACGCGACGCTTGATCAAGCACGTTGCAAATCCTGCAAAGACACTTTTTATACGGACTTGTTGACAGACAAGTCCTGTCAGTAGAGCGAGACACTATTGAGCCACAACCTGTCCTCTGCGCTTTGCCCCACTCACGAGCGTAAATGTTTCAATATCCTGCGGCTTTTGATCAGGCTGCCACAAGTCTAGAAGCCTTGGTGAGAGGCATTGACTCTGTACATATCACACCTGGCCAACAGCTCTTCGTGTCGGCCTGAGTCGATCACTCTTCCACCGTCGATGACAAAGATGATGTCTGCGTTCTTGATCGTGCTTAGACGGTGAGCGATTGCAACAACAGTCATGCCTGTGGCGCGGCGAGCGTTGCTTAACCCGTTCTCAAGTGCCTTCTCGTTATGTGCGTCCAAAGCTGATGTTGATTCATCCAGGAGAAGCAGCCTTGGTTTCCGAATTAGAGCTCTGGCTACGGCAAGCCGCTGTTTCTCGCCACCGGATAACTGGCAGCCTCCCGACCCGCAATTTGAATCATATCCTTCGGGAAGAGACATGATCTTGTCGTGAATGTTTGCGAGCTGACATGCCTCTGCAAGCTCAGCGTCCGTTATCTTCTGATCAGGCGTCGCGCCAAGCTCGAGGTTGAACCGGACACTGCCGTCAAAGAGAACACTGTCTTGCGGCACGTAGGAGATCGTGTTGCGGAACGTCACATCGCTTGACCCAATATCCCTGTCGTCAATAGTGATGTTCCCAGACTCTGGTCTATGCATTCGTTCGAGCATCGTGAAAACGGTAGACTTTCCGGCTCCACTTGGACCTACTAAAGCGCAAAACTGTCCTGGTCTTATGCTCAGAGAAAGACCTTTGAGAACCTCGACCTGTGGTCTAGCCGGATAGGCGAAATGAACGTCCTCAAGAACGATACTTGCTCCAGCATCTTTGAGCGGCGAGAGTGATTTTTCTCCCGCCGACGGACTGTCTCCTCGAACCTGGCCCTCCTTTGAAGAGTCCAGATCGAACAAATTGACCACTCTTCGGACAGCCTCGAAAGCCTTCGACACGTCCGGTGCAATAGTGAAGAGCTGACCCCAAAGCTGGGCACTTACAAGTAGGGCGATTGTGCAGATGTAATAGTCGACCTGGGTGTATTCGCCTGTTAGTACCAGAGAGCTTCCCCACCAGAAGGAGAGCGAGAATAGGAAAGTGGGCAGCCCGTAGGCCAACGCTAGCCACATGTAAGAGTAGGCGCTTTGTTTCGTCATCTCCTTTGTCGGAGCTTTTAAGGAGCGGCGGTATGTTTGCAGAATCTCCTCTTCCAATGAAAGTGCCGCGACGGTCTTGATGGACTCAACAGCTTCGACAGCAATACCTATCGAGTTTTTGAATGCTTGCGAGTGCCTGGCAGCGAACCTCGCCAGGGCGATCATATGCATAGCTCCTGTACCCATAATAAGCGGAACAACCGCTAGACAGACGAGGGCAATTTTCCAGGCGACAAGATGAGTCAGAATAATCGCAGCAACCATGTTCACAAGGATGGAGAGTATGGTCCCGATTGTACTTCCCGTCAAACCACCAATTGCATTACAGTCCGCAGTGATCAAGGACAGCAGTGATTTTGGTGTTCTGTTGAATGATTCGTGCCAGCCCTGATCTTGGTTGAGCAGAGACTTGAATGCCCGCAGTCGGATATTCCGCAAGAACCTTTCAGAAGCAAGTCCAAAGCCTGACCAGCTGATGATGTTCGCCAAGAGCTCAATTATGGCCAGGATGAAGAACATAAGGGCGAAGAATCTTCCAGAGCTTCGGATCGCTTCTGACCCGTTGCAAGGACTTAATCTGCCAATGGTGTTGCCAAGAATGAGAGCTGATGCGGAATAGGTGCCACCGACTATGAGCATGGCTGTGAAGGCGACAACAAGGACCATTGCGCTTGGCCTCAACATCGGTCCAAGAGTGTTCAGCACGTAAGAAATACTCCTTTTGGCTTCGATCTCTGGATCACTGCCTGCAGCACTCGGCAGCTTCGAAGGCTGGGCAGGGCTTCCCTGAGCCGCGCCATCAGAATTCTCCTTCGGTCCTACGTCGTCGAGTTGTTCATGAATAGCGTCGTCGAGGTGGTTGTTGTGTCGTTCAGACTTGTCAGTGTTTTGCTGGAGTTGAACGAGCTCAAGATAAAAGCCGCCGGCGGCCATGAGTCCTGCATGAGTTCCCTGCTCCACTATCTGTCCAGAACGCATAACAACGATATTATCCGCATCTCTGATCGTGGACAGGCGATGTGCAATTGTGAGAGTGGTGCGTCCACGACTTGCCGCTACGAGTGCTTGTTGCACGCGTTGTTCGCTTGCTGAGTCGAGGGAAGCTGTGGCTTCGTCGAGAATCAGAATTTCTGGATTCTTCACAAGCGCTCTTGCGAGAGCGATGCGCTGTTTCTGACCTCCACTGATCAAAGCTCCTTTTGATCCAACAGTGGTACCATAGCCGTCTTGTAAATTTTGAATGAAAGCGTCGGCATCAGCTTGACCTGCTGCGTCAACCACAAGTTCAATGATCTCTGTACATTGTCCGCCAGCATCTTTTGCTGCCTGGAAGATATCAACTCCCTCGCGGACACGAGCAGCGATTGCCGCCAACTTGTCCGAAAGTAGAACCTGGTTTAGATGTCGGTGTTGCGGAGAATTGATCAAGCCCAAAGCTATATTCTCCAAGATTGAACGGTCGAAGAGAGTTGCATCCTGCTGAACGAAACTCATCAGGCCTCGGGCAGAAGTGATGGAAAGGTCGCGCATTAGGCCGTTGCCAAGCCAGACTTCTCCTGTCGACGGACGATACATGCCCAGAGCAAGACTTGCGATAGTAGACTTCCCACTACCAGAGGGGCCAATCACAGCAGTGCTTTTTCCGGCTGGGATGCTCAGAGTCAAATCTCGTAGGACTTGGACACTTGGTTGGGACGGGTAAGCGAACGAAACGCCACTGAATCTGAGTAATGGAGTGTCGCGATCAGTAACCTGCAGTGTTTGCCTGCCGTCTACTGTCGAGCCAGTATCCATATTCTTTTCGAGCTTCTCAAGCGCAGACTGGGCAGCTCCGAACAGCTGCAAGAATGGTGCCACCGTACTCAGAATGATTGTGGCATCAACGAGGATGAAGATGACGGTGTAGATTGTCCCAACCGTGATGCCCCCATCATTTTCGACACCGTCTGCGATTTGTCGACTGCCTACGTAGTAAGCAGTCGCGTTTGCACTATAAGCGATGAAGAAGAGCATTCCTGCCTGCACCGATGCCGTGATCGCTTTGTGTGTGCCGGCTGACTTTGCGGCGGCCAGAAAAGTGGCGAAGCGGTCAGCAAGCTTTCCATCTGCACTGTACGCTCGCACAAGCGTAATGTTTGACAATGCCTCGAAGGCAATGTTTGATGCCGAGGCTACCGATGTCGACATGGCTCCGGTAAATCTCCCAATGAAGTGACCTCCGACCAGTGCCATGAGAAGAAAGGCTGGTGTCAGGGACACTAAGATCCCGCCGAGTCGGGCATTTTTTATGAATGCGATAGTATACGCTGCGATGAAGAAAGAGATAGCGTTGATGACAACGCCGACTTTCTGCGACGTCCCTTGCTTGATTGCATTCACGTCGGCGTCCAGGTTGTTTGCCATCTCTCCCGGGGAAACATGATCAAAGAACGCAATGTCTTTGCTCAGCATGTCTCTCAGATACTTCTCACGAACGCGCTGGGCAAGTCTCTCCCCGAAAAGATTCCAGCTGACAATATACACGTAGATAAGGACCAGATTCCCTATCGCGATGTACACAACTGTTAGTACCTTGTTGTTAATGCTCGCACGCAGCGTGTCCCGGGTGAACAGTGAAGAGTCGGAAGCTTCGCAGGTAGCAGAGTTCAGGTCATCCATGAGCTGGCCAAATATGATACCGAGTATCGGCACAGGCGTTCCTGATGCAATGGCCGTGACAGTGCCGCAGAACAGGAGCGCCACATCTTGCAATGGTGGCTGCGCATACAGCAGAAGTCTGAACCAGCCAAAGACGCCCTTGATATACTAGCATGGTCAGTCGGGTGTGTCTGCGAAGTCTGGTGACATACGTTTGGAATTGGAGCCATTGCTGTGGAAAGGTGCAAAAATGGGTGCTGCAGTATACAGATTCATAAGGCAGTTGACGGCTCAACAACGTCCGCGAAGAACTGGCCACGCATGATCACGAACAAGGGAAAACGATATTCTGATTTTACATCGCGGAACTCACAGCACAGGACTCGAAAGGCTCTCCCGTCGCTGATCACGGAAGTCGCACCGTCTACCAGCAGGAGCGAACTCGCGATTCGAGCCTCTTTGGGCTAGAGAACACCAGCGCAGATCAGTCGAGTCATGTCCGGGCAAGCGTCGTGGCAACGCTAACAGCCCAGCGATCGTGGCTTGATGGTTCGCGTCCATCTTCCGTCGGCGTCTGGTCAAAAAAAAACAAGCGAAGCAGGGAGTAGAGAAGTGCCGCGAGCGCTAAAGACGCGTCAAGCTTTAGCTCGACCGTTCACAATCTTATCAGATGAAAATTTTCACGTCAATAATATCCACTGACGCCTTAGCAGCCGCTCCGCAGTGCTACAGCGAGACTGAGTAGAACACAGCACGCCTAGAGAGACGATCATTCAAGTTGCAGGCCTTGGATGTCCTGCAGTTACGTAGCTTGCAGGGAGCACGTCGGCGATCAGGAAATATCAGATAAGATTAGATTTTTCCAGATCAGCATCAATGCTGGTACCCTTGGTCGCCAAGAACGCCACCAAGCAATGCTTCGCCAAATCCACCCTTCCTTTCCGCCATCTGCATCCGCTGAAGAGTCGGGCATGGACGGACAGAAAAAGATGCTCGTCGCTGTTGCCCGTTAAGGTAATGACAGGCGTCACCTCCGATGTCGCGCCAGCTAGAAGAAACCGACCTGATGTCGAGCGTCGGAGTCAAAACTCCAGCAGGTCGACAAGCGTGGGGCACTTTGTAGACTTGACGTAAGGAGAACCCGAGCATCGCAGAAGATGCCCTACTAGCAGCTTTTTAGCAGCTTGGGAAACACCTATACAAGAGGGATGTGCATGGGTGAAGTCGTATATCCTTCTCGAAAGTCCTGAGACGAATATAGCTCTGTCAAGCATACTATTCATCACAATGCTCGGCTTTAAGCACGTCCTGACCGGCACGGCGGTTCTCGCTACGCTGAGTAGAGCGCTGCCAGCCGATCATGTGCAGGCGAACTCCGATACATATGAGTACATTGTGATCGGGTCTGGCCCAGGAGGCGGCCCCTTGGCGGCGAACCTGGCCGAAGCTGGACATTCGGTACTGGTGCTTGAGGCTGGTGTCAACAAGACAGACACTATAAATCAAACCATTCCGGCATTTTTCGGACTCAACCAAATCGATCCGGAGCAGGGCTGGTTCTTCTACGTCCACAACTTTGAGGACGAAGAGGATGCTGCCTTGGATGAGAAGCTGGTATGGGAGACCTCGGAGGGTGACAAGTATGTCGGTGCTGATCCCCCTGAGGGATCCCGCCGCCTTGGTGTATTCTACCCGCGAGCCGGGACCTTGGGAGGTTGCGACACTCACAACGGTGGCATTGTCGTCGTTCCTCCAGACAGGGACTGGGACCAAATTGCCAACATCACAGGAGACGATAGTTGGTCTGCTTCTCACATGAGGTCATACTACGAGGCAATCGAGGACAACTTGCATGTTCAAGAAGGAGTGCCAGGTCACGGCTTTGGAGGCTATCTCGGGGTTGATGTCACCCATGCGGATGTCATTGCGAAGGACCCACAGAGAATAGCCAACGCACGGGGAACTGCTGCTGGGTTCGGCAAAGATGAAAGGAGCGTCTCGACCGACTGGGATACGGTTGTCCTCAACGATATCAACGCCCTGGCGCCATCGCGTGACACAGATGAGGACCTGTACCAAATGCCCTTCAAAGTCGACAAGGCTGGCCGAAGAAGCAGTGCTGCAACGAGGTTGAACGAGGCGTTCAACGGTGGCCACCCCGTGACTGTCAAGTTCAACAGCCTAGCATCAAGAATCTTGCTCGACAACGACTTGCGTGCAACTGGCGTCGAGTATTTGGAAGGTGAACAGCTCTATAGAGCCGACCCACGCGTCAACGTGAGTGCTCAGGGTGAACCGGGGGCTGTCCGACAAGCATTTGCGACTCGCGAAGTCATCGTTGCAGGCGGCGCATTCAACAGCCCCCAAATGCTCTTATTGAGCGGCATTGGACCTGCTGATGAGCTTAAAGAGCTCGATATCCCCGTCAAAGTTGACCTGCCTGGAGTTGGGAGAAATCTTCAGGATCACTACGAGATAGCTGTGATCTTTCGCTTCGAGGAAGAATTTTCAATGTTTAGCGAGTGTCGTGCTGGGGAAGACGACGACCCTTGTATGGCTCAGTGGGACGCAAACGGCACCGGACCATATCGCTCCCTTGGCTTCGACCAGCTCGCCAAAATGACATCCAGCACTGCAGACTCCGAAACATCGGATCTTGTCATGTATGGCGGTCCAGGGAACATAATCGGTTTTCTTCCTCCGGAACTTCCCGCTGAAGACATTGTTGGCGCATATACACACACCGTCGTGAAGTCAAATCCCCGCAATCGAGCGGGATCTGTTACTCTATTGACATCAGACCCAAGAGATGTGCCAGACATTCAGTTCAGATTCTTCACTGACGGTGCAGACGAAGACCTGCAGGCGCTGGCTGAAGGTGTGGAGAGGATGCGAGAAAGTTTCAAAGCTGTTCCGACCCCATATACCCCCATCGAGGAGGTTTACCCCGGCGAAAATCTGACAGGCGATGCACTCAAGGACTACATCAAGTCACAAGCATTTGCGCACCACCCAGCGAGCACTTGCGCCATTGGGCCGGATGATGACCCCAATGCTGTGCTCGACGCAGATTTCCGGGTCAGAGGGACCGAAGGCTTACGCGTGGTCGATGCATCTGCGTTTCCGAATGTGCCAGGCTCATTCCCAGTCATCGCCATCTTCATGCTCAGCGAGAAGGCTAGTGAGGTCATCTTGCGTGATGCATTATGAAAGGGCCGAGGTACGGCATCTGGGAATCCTTTACGCCAGCCGGAAAGCTCTGCTGGCTGTCTCCCTCTTAGGCTGGTGGAGTCTACGTCCGGTTCTTTGCATTCCGGTTGCGTTGAGCTGAATCATCATATTTGGCCCAGACCTTAAGCGACATCAGGTCTGTAGCGTAGCCCAGGAACCAAAACAATCTCTCAAAATCTAGTAACGATGTATATTGGCATCACCCGATTCTTGTACATGCATTCGTGCCCGCCAGTCTACTCATTTGTTGAACTGTTCTGATAGCCTCACGCCCACACGCAATCGTAGTGAGCTTATCAATGCCTGCATCTTGCTGAGGAGTTCGTTGGCGAGGCATGGGCACCGATGGCCGAAGCGGCGATACGGGCTGCGTCTCGTCACTGATGCAGATTGCTCCGCGGTCTGGTTTGGACATTCGCCGGGGCATCACTATTGCCTCTTCCAACCTGTAGAATTCAGAATGACACGGGAGAGCGCGTAGTCTTCCTTCTCGGTGATCATCAAGGAGGGATTTGTGGCTGAAGGAGTGGTTTGGTGAAGTCTCTAGCCTCCAATGGACAGACTGACGTACGTTACGTGCTCGGAAGGTGTGGTCAAAGTCAGCAAGAGCAAATGTACTTACAACCATGCCCTTCAGATGTGCACATCGAGGCAAATGTCAACCAATGCTTGCCCGTGACTGTATACATGGAAACATGGCCGGGTTCCCCTCGCCAACGAGTTCTGGGCGTACGAGCAACCACGGATCGCATCACTGCGTCGCAGTAATGCAACAGGGACAATTAGACGGAAGCCCAGTCCGAGCCGACAGGAAAATCATGACGGGCCTCACCATGTCAACCAATTATGATGACGCTCAAGATGATCTAAACACGGTTAGCGCGACCCCTGAGCATGGTTGCCTTGTGCCGCGGCCGCCTGAAGATCCGAGTACAACCGCCTGCAGGAACGAGATTCTTTTCCCCACATTCGATCTACCCGCGAGCGATCTCCTCGCGTGCAGGGGAATGTGCCAGCGATCTGGGGTTGGAAGCACGTTCCGTTCCCGGCACCACCCTCACGCTTACTGGCGTGACGACTTCGCTGGTGACGATTGTGTACCTCCCTTCACGGCTGATTAACTGCTATCATGAATCATTACAGCTCCCATCACGGTCTCAGCTGCACTTTACAGTGGGAATTCCGACCGAATGATGATGTCGTTGTTGCAGTCTCAGAGAAGCCTGCAGAAGCATAAATACTGTGCTTGAGCCCGTCCTATCCACGTCTTTCCTCATCAAAGCCCAGCAATCCCACTCACGAACCAAATTCATTTCCACCGGTCTAAAGTCTACACATCATGTCCGACTACAAACCTACAGGTATAATCTTTTCCCAGGACGCCTCCCATGGTCGACCTTCTGCAATCAATACTAAGTATGGACACAGAGCACGACGGCCTCCGCAAGGACGGTCAGCCTGACCAGCGCGTTGGCGGCGAGTTCGCCGGCGGCAAGGTTGATCCCGTCGAGGCCGGTAAGAAGGGTGGACAGACTGGCGGGACTGCCGGAGGGCAAGCGTCTGGAGGCAGCGATGGTGATGACTACAAGCCTACCGAGCATGGAGGCATCCGCAAGGATGGTCAGCCTGACGGTCGTGTAAAGGGCAATTAGCCCAATCATAGTCTCAAATATAGCGGTGGCTCGCGGAAGACACACATCGCGAACGAACAATTAAGACTCTCTTGGCGATAGTCCAACACAGTCTTTCCAATTGTGTTCGCTCACATCAGTTTCGGTTAGTTGTCGAGTCAATTTGAGGTCCCGAATGTGTTTAGATGTTGAACAAAAGTCCAAGACTTTGTTATCGTTCGGTTGCCGCCGCTGAATCGCACTTTTCCGTTAAGACCCACGTCATGGAGTATTTCCCCTCATGACTTTCATACGACCATGTTTTACCTCTTTGAGAAATGACAAACATGACTGAGTTGAGTGGTAAAATCATTGTTGTGACGGGCGCGGGCAGTGGGATTGGGTTAGTGTGTGCACGATCGTACTGGAGTTCGCACCACTGATCGCAGCAGTCACGCCAGTTATAAAGCACTCGCAGCTGAGGGTGCGACGATCGCCTTGTGCGATATCAACGAGGCCGCAGTCAAGACTGGCTGTAGCGAGTTGGGAGGTGAACATCAATTCTATGCCTTGGATGTAGGCTCAAGCCAGCAGTGTAATGAGATTGTTGCTCGTATCGTTGGTCACTTCGGTCGAATCGACGGTCTCTTCAACTGCGCAGGCGTTAACCCTACTGAAAGTCCGCTCGCCGAAACCACAGACGAATATTGGGACAAGCTCGTCAGCACCAACCTCCGCGGCCCGTACAACATGACCAGAGCGTGCATTCCTCACCTTCAGACTGGTGGAGTTATCGTCAACGTCTCGTCCACTGCTGGCATCCGAGCCTCGGCTGGTTTCGCAATTTACAATGCTACCAAATTCGGAGTGATTGGATTCTCAAAGTCCATGGCGCTGGAGTTGGGACCTAAGGGAATTAGGGTCAACGTAATCGCGCCGGGACCCATTGATACGCCAACCAATGCTTCGGTGATGGAAGGAGAAGATGCAGTGAGGCGTATTGAGCAGAGGATCTCCATGGGCCGTCTTGGAAAGCCAGACGAGGTTGCGGACGTCGTCACTTTTCTATTTAGCGAGAAGAGTCGTTGGGTCAATGGTGCAGTGATCGAGGTCACCGGTGGTATGTGAAGCACTAGTACTGAATGATAAGTTCTACCATAGATCTATGAGGCAGCCGCCGTCTCGAGCATCTCATTGAGCTTCTGACACCAGACACTCTGAAAGACTTCGGTGGCGGCTAAAGTAGGAATTCCCCAAAAGAAGTGCGGCCAACCGACAAATTCCTTGACTTCTACGACAACGCCGTGCTTCTTGCACTCTTCGTAGAAGAACATGGTTTCCTGATAAGTAGGATCGTTTGTGCAAGCCGCAATGTAGGTCTGAGGCAGGAGCTTGACACTCGGGTGTAGAAGGCACGAGTGTAGAGGGTCATCTGGGGGAGCATTGAGCCATTCTACACGCGTCAGCATATATGCCCCGATGCGATGAGCATCTTACCTCGAGCTGTGATCATATCCTGCGTTGAAATCATTGGAAGATCCTTGTACTTCTCAGGTGTCAAACGACGTCGATACTCATCGGGAAGCGCTCGTGGGTCACACGATGCCATGGCGCCCAGTAAGATAGCCGAAGGCCGCAAGGCATGATCAGAGGCGTATTTGACCGCAACACAAGCCGACAGATTGGCTCCTGCGGACCCACCCATGACGGCTTTCCGAGTCGGATCGCCGCCATACTTCGAAGCGTTTTCGTGCATCCACTCATATGCTTTGCAGACATCGTTCAGACCGTCAGGGAAAGGGTTCTCAGGAGCTAAGCCGTACTCTGGTGAGAAGAGAATGATGTTCGACCTCTGAACAATGTCGCGGCACAGTCCATCTTCGAATTCGACTGCACCAGCGTACCAGCCGCCGGAATGGACGTAGAGTCCAACAGGGAGTTGTCCAGACGCCTGCGCGGGGGTGTAGATCTTTACGTACCGCTCGGGAGTGATCTGGACAACTTCTTCCTTGATAGAGTCGGGTTTTGGTGGCGAGGCAGCTGCCAGTGCCGCGAATAAGTGACTAAACTGCTCTCTGCTGACCTGTGCGCTCTCATAAGATAGCTTCGGCCGACCTCCCATGGCGGCCTCGAACTGTGACGTCAGCTAGGAGGTACGCATTCCGCACATACAATCTTACAGCAGCCCATTCTGGGTCCCAAGGTGGAAGCTCGTCGGCCATTCTTGGAGCTGGCTGCTGAACAGCTTTTGCAGACCCTTCCAGACAAGAGATGCAAGTTCTCACAGTCATATCGAAGCAAGAAGAGCCCGAGCAGCTACCGAGGGGGTTGGCGCTTGGCTCTCGGCATCACTACGGCAGTGGCGATAAGCTGCCTCCGCGCCGCGCCCCGAGCCGCTCATCTGCATTACAGACGTCGAGCATCGTCGCACGGGCATTGGTATACTAAGCATGCGTTGAGCATGTAGACAGTCCTTCGAAGCCGATTCTCAACCTCGTGAGAGCTTGACTCTTTTCAGTGTGGCGATGTCGCTAAATGGAGAATTGTCTTCCCACGCGTGGCGCCTGTGGCTTTCAGAAGGGGCGGAACCGATCCGAGCAAGGCCTAAGCTGGCGACCGAAATTTCCGCTGCCTTTGGACTGGCAGACGTATGAGATATCTGGAGACAACTTGCGCCGCGATCCCTCTTCTTCGTGAGTCATCTGCTTGTTGTAGGCTAGCCGCTTCGTTGTGTTCCTGCTGTAATGAGCAGGCATTGGGTTGCTATGTTCGCCGCTCTGGGCCCAGGCGCACAGCTGAACCCTTCTCCGTTCGACATATGAAGGTTTGAGTCATCGGTAGGCGTCGCAACTGTGCATCATAATCTTGCACCTCATCCAAATCAGGCTCATCATCCTTCATTGAGGGTCATTTGCTTCTTCGCCATAGCATGGCACGGCTGCCCTTTACCTGTGTTGGAGCTACTCTGGAGGTTGTGGTTTATGCGATTGGTTGTCGTTCGAGTCATTAATGATCTAGACTTTGTTGTGGAAAATCGCCAGTCGCCGCGCGCAGAACACATCGACATATAAGGCCACTCCCCTTCAATGCCACACGTTTGAAGGTCCAACGACTCGAGTTGACGCTCGCGAAGCAGGCCGTGAAAGGGTCCTTTTTCCTGCTTTATTACGATCCGAGACAGCCATCGCACTGCGCGCATCGCACTGCGACAATCACCGACCCTAACCGTCACTTTGGACTCTGACTACACAATGGTTCTTTTCTCCGACTCCTACGGTCTTACCGTGCCCTGCTGTGCTGCCACGGCTTTCACTGCAGCGTACATTTCAACTTCACCGACAGAAGCTGCAAAGTCAGGCGGCAGATCCCAGGGACTTTTATATACCATCATCTGTCTTACAAGCAGTATAACAGTGACCTTCCTGGTCCAGAGCGGACTCCATATTCACACTGCTGCAAGCCACCATAAGCACACGACGGAGAATACAGGCGGTGCCCAGTCGCTGCTTGGAACACTCCTCTGGCTGACATTGACGCTACTGCTTCTCGTCCAGTCCCATCCTTCGTGGAGAGCGTACGGCGCTGCAGCTATCGTTAATGCTGTCCTGGAGGTGCCTAGCATTATAGTTCATTTGCGGAGCTACGAGTCGCACACCGGCTTCCACATACATCCAGCTTTAGAGAGCGCCAGGCTGCTGTTGTTCCTTGGCCTCTGTGGGACATGTGTTGCACATTCTCGAGGATCCATTCCACCCACCCAGGACGAAACAGAGCGTCTCCTTGTTTCACGAAGCTCTAGCAGTTCGAACAGCAGCATGAAATACCAGTCAATGCCCAAGGACGACGATGGCGAATCTGATGACGACGACGAGTCCGAATGTGAGCGACCTATCTTTTCGGCCGCACACAAGGACGCAGTGAAGCAAAAAGGTGGTTTGTTTGGATACCTCGCTCAATTCAAAGTCTTCTTGCCGTACCTTTGGCCATCGGCCGAACGGAAACTCCAGGCATACTTCTGTGTTATAGGCCTCAACATACTCGCAGAGCGGGCTCTGAATGTTCTCTACCCACGACAATTCGGCATCGTCGTAGACAAGCTCTATCTCGTCGTCAGTGCTGGCGGTCCGGTGCCAGTACAGGAAATTTTGCTCTGGATCCTCTACGAACTGCTGCTGCAAGAGGCTTGTGGGCTTCCTGCGCTCAGCGAGTTCCTCGAGATTCGCGTGTCGAACCGGACACGCTTGCGTCTCAGTGTCGCAGCCTTTGACCACGTCATGGGTCTGCCCATGAGCTTTCACGATAGCAAAGCCTCGGGCGAGTTGATCAAGGCAGTGGAACAAGCAGGCTCCATGAGTTCGTTGCTACGTATGTTGGCCTTGGAGACGGCTCCCTTCCTGATCGATGTTGTTGTCGCGCTTTGGTATGTGAATGCCATTCTGGGCATCTATGGGGCTGTAATCGTGCTATATGTCGGTGTAGCATTCAGCTTCGTTACCTACACCATTTCTATCGTCATGGCCAAAGCACGAAGAACTTATGCAGCGGACTCGAGATCACAGAGTCAATTACTCTACGAAACGATTAGCAACTGGTCCACGGTATCGTTCTTCAATCGTCATCGCCACGAGCACGAACGTCTCTTTGACACAGCCAGCACGGCGATCTCATCGAGTCAGTGGGACAATGATGTCGCCATCTACATTTTCGCTGCGCAGCAATTTATTGAAATTGCCGGCAGGCTGGCCACTGCCCTTCTGTCAGCATACAGGATCGCACTTGGTTTGAGCCCGGTCGGCATCTTTGTGGCTATCGAGGTGTACTGGGACAGCGTTACGAGGCCGTTATGGCATTTAAGCTACAATTTCCGTCAACTATCATCCGATCTCATTGACGCAGAGCGCTTGTTGGAACTGTTCCAGCAATCATCCGATATCAAAGACGGTCCACGTACACTGCCTTCTTTCCTATCCGGGGAGATCGAATTCTCAGATGTGGATTTTGGATACAACGCCGAGCAAATCACGCTGAAGAATGTATCTTTCCGCGCCAAACCGGGACAGACAATCGCTATCGTTGGCGAGACAGGCAGTGGAAAGTCCACAGTGCTAAAGCTGCTCATGCGCTTTTACGATGTTGCATCAGGCTCGATCAAAGTCGATGGTGTGGATCTCAGGGACGTCACTGTACAATCCTTACGTGAGGCTTTCGGTTTCGTGCCTCAGAATGCGGTTCTGTTCAATGCCTCGATCTTCGAGAATGTTCGCTATGGCAGACTCAACGCCACAGTCGAAGAAGTCCACTGTGCCTGTCGGGCTGCTGCAATACACGACCGTATCATGAGCTTCCCGAGAGGATATGACACGAAGGCTGGAGAGCGAGGCGTCAAGCTTTCAGGGGGCGAGTTGCAGCGCATTGCCATCGCGAGAGTCATGTTGAGAAACCCACAGATTGTGCTTCTCGACGAAGCTACCTCTGCTTTAGACACCGAGACTGAATCGAAGATCCAAGATGCTTTACGCTCTCTGACCACAGGAAGGACAACAATTGTCATCGCGCATCGTCTGTCGACCATAGTGGATGCCGATATGATCCTCATGCTTAACCAAGGCAAGATCATCGAACGAGGAACTCACAGTTTTCTGTTGCAACAGAATGGCAAATACAAGGACTACTGGTTCCAGCAGACGCGTACGCCGCCAGTGGTCAGTGAAGACTGATGTGCACCTAGGGATGACGTACTCTCCCGAAAGATAGCAACACCAAATCAATTCACTCTGCGTACGAGCGAACTGTGTATATTATTGGGGCGTGAGTGCCGGCAGTAGAGATTACTGTATCATACGAATAGAGTGCCCTTGACAGCCAATTCTGCTTGTTCTGCTGTCGTGCACCGCAAGTCTGGTGGAGCCTCACCGCGAATCGTTCGGCCTCAGGTACGGGCGAGACAGCCTCAACCAGCCGCTCGGCCCGTCGGTGGAACCCAGCTGCGCGAAAGCCCGAACCACTAAGTCAGGCGGTGAAGTTGAGTAGCCCAATCTGTCTACTATAATGCCCATTTGGACCATGTTGTACTCCTAGAGTCGGATCGTCAGCCACATAAATGCTACATACACTATTGACCGACTCCAGGCCCAATCAAGCGCTGTGTGCGCCGAAGTGGATCATCTTTCAACGACCGGGATTGCAGCTCGCCAAGTGGCCCCAGCGTCTGATTGACGCCAGTTCCGCCTGCGCCTCCCACTCTATCAATGGGCCGACCGGAATGGTTGGCCTGAATGTACGTGTGATCCATTCGTGAACGGAGCCTCGCTCCCAAGCAAAGCTCAGAACGTAGTTAACTTACGTACCAACGAGATCCAAATGCTGGACGCAAAAACACTACTGCTTTTGGAAGAAGTGGATCAACAGGATTGCTCAAACGAGGACGCGCCGCATGCTATCTTTAGGTCCTCGCGGCCAGAGGCAAGGCTAATCCTCCGTTCCACTCCAAGACCGTAATGCATCATGGATCTGCACAGCTTTCGTCTGTACCGCGGTTATGGACCCGTGGGGCAGTGACACTTGACGTGCCTCTAAAACGTCACACAAGCGCAAGCGAGTATGAGTCGATCATAGCAGCGACCGACGAGGAACACGGAGTTCCAGGATCCGAAGATGTTGCATTAGATCACAAAGGGGTCCGTCAATCTTCCGGCTTTGTAGCCTGGTTCAAGGTATAAGAAGGGTTACTCTCACTCGCTCAATACGATCAGGAACCATCATGGCGAACTCACGACTACGCGTAGGTATCATCGGAGCCGGCATCGGCGGCCTAACTGCCGCTATTGCAATTGCACGAGCAGGCGCAGACGTGACCATTCTCGAGGCCGCGACCGAGCTTGGAGAGATCGGTGCCGGCATTCAGGTGAGTTTCACAACAGTCAACCATGACAGATCAACCGCTCAACTCTGTAGGTGCTGCCCAATGTATCCCGCTTCCTGATCCGATGGGGCGTGGACAAGATTATTGGCGATGACCTCGTGCCTTTCAAAGAGTGCAATACCCGCTGGGGCCCCGATGCCACACTCATTGAGCACTCCGACACCACAGCCGTGGTCAGAAACACCGGATTCCCATGGTGGGTAGTCCGCCGCGACCACCTGCACGCCGGCCTGGCTGAGTCCGCCAAACGCCACGGGTGCAAATTGATCGTCAACGCACGTGTCTCGCAAATCCACGACTCGGGACCGAGCGTCGCCGTCTCCACCGAGAATGGTGCAAGCTATACCTTTGATCTTGCTCTTGGGGCGGACGGTATCCGATCTGTCACACGAGCGCACTTGTTCCCCGGCGTGACAGCGAAAGCAACCTCCAAAGTAGCTGCCTACCGTGGGGTGCTCTCCTATTCTGCAATCTACGCTGCCGCACCTGAGGCGCGCGGACTACTTAGCGCCGGCGGCGATGTCTGGACCGGCCCACGTGGATATATACTCACATACCCTATCTCCGGGGGACGCGAATGCAATATCGTCACCGCCTTCTGCAAAGATGATTATGTTACGAAACCTGAAGCAGTCAGCACCGACGAGTTTCGTAGCTACTACAAGGACTACCATCCGGTGCTGCAGAAGATGATCTCCTTGGTAGATTACACTCAACGATGGCCACTCCTGACCATGCCACGCCTGGAGACATGGTCGAATTCGAAGCGGAACTTGGTGCTGTTAGGCGACGCTGCTCACTGCATGCAGAACCACATGGCGCAGGGAGCGGCGACAGCGATGGAGGACGGAGCGTTCTTGGGTCGAGTGATATCCGAGGTTGTGCGCGGGGTGCTATCGCTGGATGAGGCGATACGCCTTTACGAGAAGCAGCGCATTCCCAAGGCGTGGATCAAGCAGCAGCTTTCGCACATCTCAGGTATTAACAACATGAGGGAGAAACCAGAGGACATTAGGGACCGCGAAGCCGCCAGCAAACCGCAGGTCGAAGCACTCGGGCACAACCCAGTGAAGGCTCCGGAACTGCCGCCAACATTCCGCAGTTGGCAAATCTGGGACAGCGATGTCTCTGTGCCAGGTGTCTTCTACTACGATGCCGAGGCCGATGCGGACTGCGCAGTGATGGAATTCCTCCAAAGCAGCGGGGAGGTCGATGAATTTGAAATGCTGAGTAGCAGGGTCAAGGACAAGTTTGTAGGCTATGTTGCTGACAACGGTATGGGACATCACGTGTTACCAGCACTACACGATGGAACGGTGAAGCATGGAGAAACGGTGGATGCCTTCAAGCGTGTGGCGACTGCCGTTGAGGAATAGTCTAGGTGCGTGCCACATCTGCAAGCAACTTCAGGATCTGTGACAGTCTCCGGCTTAGAAGATGCCGACTGTAGAGTATCAAGGCGTGAATCCAAAAGTCGGGATGCCTCTCACCTCGGATCTCGAACGTTGGAGACAAAGACGATCTGGCCTCAGGTCAGAGGGTGCATCAGAGTGCCGCCAGGGAGGGACAAGTGTGCTCATAACGTCTGAAGTTTTGCAAGAAGTCATGGTTGGATTCCGCACGTGGGTCGCACGAAGTACCCAATGGCCATTATCCCCAGCAAAATAGCCAACTTAGTGATTGTCTCTGAGCACAGCAGTCTGGGCCACCCGTTGGAACGCCACAGCCCGCTTAAGAACCATGCCATCGCTGAGTCCACCAGTCTCTCGACGGAAGATGTCCTGCCACGGCGTATGGCTTTCTGGCCCCTTGTAGCCGCCTCTCTCGTCCAACTCCTTCCTCCGCTGATTCAATTCGTCCTCCGACACCAGGATATCAACTCTCCGTCTGTTGAGGTCCACTCTCAGCTTATCACCATCTTGGATGAGCGCTAAGTTTCCGCCATCCGCAGCTTCCGGGGTCGCGTTCAGGATGGATGGTGTGCCTGAAGTACCGGACTGCCGCCCATCGCCGATGCAAGGAAGCTCGCGTACACCCTGCTTCAGTAGATGCGCTGGCGCGTGCATGTTCACAACTTCTGCTGCTCCGGGATAGCCCAGTGGTCCGACGCCTCTCATCACCAGGATCGTCTTGGCGTCGATTGGGGCGCTCTCAAGTCGCTTGTTGTAGTCTTCAGGGCCGTCGAAAACGGCCAGCTTGCATTCAAACGCGTTGGGATCGTTGGGATCAGAGAGGAAGATTTTGCGGAATTCAGGGCTGATGACGGATGTTTTCATAATGGCACAGTCGAAGAGTGTGCCTTTGAGATGGAGGAAGCCAGCGTCCTTCTTCATGGGATCAGAGATAGGACGGATGGTGACACGATCCCAGGTTTGCTTGCCCTTTACATTTTCCCCCATAGTGTTGCCGTTGGCTGTCAAGGCATTGGGGTGGGGTAGCATACCAGCTTCAACGAGTTCAGCCATGATAGCTGGCAGGCCACCAGCCCTATAGTAGTCCTCGCTTAGCATCTCACCAGCCGGTTGCATATTGAGGATCAATGGAATGTTGAAGCCAAGGCTATCCCAGTCATCAAGATTCAGTGGCACACCCACGTGTTTTGCCACAGCATTCAGATGGATGGGTGCATTAGTGCTGCCGCCAATTGCAGTGTTGGCCACGATGGCGTTCTCAAAAGCCTGCCTTGTCATAATGTCCGAGGGCTTGCGATCGTTCTCTACCATTTCCATAATTTGTACACCTGTGCGATACGCACATTGCATGCGCTCCTTGTACGGTGCGGGAATAGCTGCAGCACCGGGAAGAGTCATACCAAGGGCTTCTGCGAGTGCATTCATCGTGCTTGCGGTACCCATCGTGTTGCAGTGCCCGTGGCTTGGAGTTCCTGAGGTCACCATATCGATCATTGTCTCATTGTCAATTTCGCCCGCTGCGTGAAGTTCGCGGGCCTTCCACAGAATGGTGCCGCTGCCCGAGCGTTCGTTGCTGCGGTCAAGCCAGCCGTTTAGCATAGGCCCAACGTTGAGACAAATGGCGGGAATGTTCACGGTGGCCGCCGCCATCAAGCAGGCTGGTGTTGTCTTGTCACATCCCGTGAGCAGGACAACGCCATCAAAAGGATATGCGTACAGCAATTCGACCAATGTGAGATAGCTCAGGTTGCGATCAAGTGTTGCAGTCGGCCGCCGGCCGCTTTCCTGGATAGGATGGGTGGGAAATTCGAATGCAATGCCACCAGCAGTCCGGATTCCCTCACGCACACGCTTCGCCAAAGTCAGATGGTACCTATTACACGGAGCAATGTCGGAACCGGACTGTGCAATACCAATGATTGGCTTCCCCGACATCAGTTCCTCGCGAGTCAGGCCATAGTTGAGGTAACGGTCCATATATAGGGCAGCCATTCCACGGTCGTCGGGTCTGTCGAACCATTGTGCAGAACGCAGCTTGGATTTGGAGGAGGATGCATCGGTCGTGAGATTGGCGATCTTGGTCTCCAGCTCCTTGGTACGTGCTCGCAGGGTTGTTAATTCGGTTTCCCAATCCTCGATATCGACATTGCGATCTTTGCAATCCTTTTTGCAGCCGTTACAGGGTTCTTCGCAGGGCATATTTGACGATGGTGATTTTGGAGACGTCGGAATGGTCAACAGTGAAGGGGACGCCCCGTTACTAAAAGGCAGCTTCTGATTCACTGCTGACAGAATGGTGCAGCAGCGCTTCCTGCCCTTTCTCCAATGATCATGCGACCTCAACCGGTAGTCGAGCCGTACCAAGGCCGCGAGGGCTTGTCCTAGGGATGTTGGTGCGGGTTCCTGGAGGGGGATCTTGATGCCCGAGGTTGGAGATGGCCTGGTGGCCTTCTGCCCGCCTTACTACACCTTGGGGGCACCCCGCACTGGTGGGCGGCAGTCGCCCTCGGGGCAGCACCGGCCGAAACACGGCCCAGCTACAGAGTGCTTGGTCCGCTGCCAATGTTCGAGGTACACAATGACAGCCAGATCCCGGCGAAGTCGTGCCAAATCAGTCCCTCCCGGTAGCCACTGTATCATTTGCTTGCCCAGAGGCACGCCAGTGGAATCGTGCGCGGGTAAACGTTTGCGGGGTTTCCCAGTCACAAGAGGACTTCATGTTGGACTTGTGGCCTGTTAGGCTACCGAAGCATCGTTGTTGCTATTTTCAAGGTCATCGAGATAGCCATCCCTTTTGCTCAACGCGTAGAAGTCAATCTGCCGCTCGCATGCATCCCAGACCGCGCGGGCTTTCAGCCACTGCTCATGGTTGGGGACAAACCTCATAACCGTGGTGGCCGTCAAGCACAGCATCTCTTCCAGCATCCGACTATGATCTGGCTCCATCTGCATGACTGTCATGTCGGTGGCTCTTGCTAGAATGAAGTCGACAGCACCGCAATTTATCGAATAAGGCTCGTTGCTGTTTCTTGAAGGGAGTAAACACCGCGCCAGCGCGCCAATCAAATAGCCCAATAGCACGATTATGGACGGGACCGTGGCGATGTACCGAAATCGCAGTACTGCAACCTTCCAGTACGCAATAAAGTCATCAGCCTCTGCCACAGTCATTCCTCCAGGCATCAAAGGTTGCAAGGTGGTGAAATACGTCTCCCAGGCCTCCTTGAATTCTTCCGCTTTCGAAATCGGGCACAGTCCTTGCCTCAGCAGCAACGCTGCCAGAACTGGATTGGCTGAAGTCTCTGTGTTGAGCTCGTCTGGTGTGCTCCGGTTGCCGGCTGCAGGCGTTGTCGTGAGATAGCTCTGGCAGAAATCGATGAGAGCAGGGATGTCGATCTGCATAATGTCATCTGTCTCCGTCTTGGAACTGGCCAAGCGGCAGAGACGGGGGTCACGGTACTCATGGGCGAGCTTGTCAGCGGCGGCGATGTGCATCTTGGCCGTGCCTGAGTTGAAGCCGAGAACTTCTAGCAGCCATGAGAGCACAGACGTCAAGGTCATGTCGAGCTTCGACGGGGCTACTGAGCCGGTAAGGTGCCGTATGGCGCGATTGTAGTGATAGAGCACTCGTTGCGATCTGGCTAAGAGCTTGGACGTGTCGGGATGAGGCGTCGGCTCGTCAAGAAGCGCAACAGCAACCATAACGTGCCGCGTTGCAGGGAGAGCTTGAGCGCAGCGTGGTATAGTGACTTCCCACAGCTTCCGCATTTCCGGTGGCGCGTAGTTGGCAATCCATGGTCCAGTGCGCCGCTCGTAATGCTGCAAAGCCTGACGCTCTTCAGGCGGAAACCACTGAAGAGGTCGGACGGGCGAGGGTTTCGCGGATGGAATGATCACTTTGGATGCCGATACTGCTGAAGGCTCGAATGTCCAGATTCTCACCGGGTCATATTTGCAATCTCTCCCTGAGTTCTTGCATCGTAGACAATCCGGCTTGGCCTCGTCGCACTTGATGCGCGCTTGCTTACATGCTAGACAGCCAGTCCGAACTTTGGGTGCTTTGCGACGCTTTCGATTCTTCGCTTCTACATGCATGGAGCTCAAAAAGTGGACTGAGTCGGTAGCCCTAATTACTAGGATGATCCGGACGGCAGGTGTCGAGAGCGGCTGAGATATAGGTAGAGCCGGAGGCCTGAAGCTAGGGCCGAGCAGAGCAGCCTCGGAGTCTGACCCGCCATCCCCTTTCAAAGGTCAGGAACTTGGCTGTTATTCCCCTTCTGGTCACTATTGACTCGTCGCACTCATGATTGCAGGGGCATACCACTCCTCAGACAATGGGCGGTAAACGCGACAGCTAACAGCGAGCCGTAGTTTGGATAGCTAGATACGCATATGCCTCGGCACACGACAGCAAGACAGCTTGAGGGCGGTGACGCGCTCACGTCAATGAACGTCCATCGCTTCTCCTTGTGGAAAGTACATCTTAATTTTGACTCTATTCTTTGACAGCGTTGAGCACCGGCGCCGAGTCGAGGTAGACTTGATACTCCTTCATCTTTAGCTTGCCTTCTTCCTCTACGAGCACAGCCCTGCCAGCCCACTCGACTTGCACCTCCTTGCCGTTCTTGAGCCCATAATCCACAAAGCCATGCAACATCACATTCTTGGAGTCATCGCCAAAGGGAAAGATCTGCTTCAGGTGGTGTTTGCGCGTCTTGATAGGTCCACTCCACAGGCCTTTGCGGAGCTCGAGGATGTTGTCGTACCCTGTGCCTTTCTTTGTGCCCATTACCAGAGTTCCATCTTTGGTGAGCGAGTCCGCATATTCGACATGGGCTTGCTCGGATGGGTCATCGCTGATGCGGTAGAAGTTTGCGTAGAAATCCACAATGCGGGGATCAATGTTGTTGGGAGTAGAACCTCTGTACGTCGACATTCTGCCAGCGGTGTAGTGAGTCGGTATGTGTCGAGATAGTGAGATACGAACAAGCCGGGACAAGAGCATGAGAAAACGACGTGGAAGCTCATGTGAATTTGTCGTCGGATCTGTTCGACATCCAGACGCGGAGCAATAGCCGGTGCGGGGAGCCGTGACATCAACCTGGCATCTCGTACACAGGACCTTTCTGGCGTGGCATCTCGAACCCACCATTCGTCAAGGGTCGCCCGGGACTGCCAACAGCTGGGCTACCTTCGACTTCGGGTTTGACGTTGCTAAAATCGGCATTCCTTGGTGAAGGGGAGGCTGTGCCGACCGCATCGAGCTCCGACTTGTGACCCGACCAAGCTGGACTCTGCAGATCGTCGTTATAACCTTGGGCATGGTTGCTGTAAAGCGGTAATGGCTGTGCACTGGCTGGCTGGGGTTTGTCGCCGCCTGGGTTTTGGTTCCTTCTGCTTTCATACCGACGACAGAGCGCAAAGAATATGCCCAGGAGCGCAATGCCGCCGAGTCCTGCCCCTACGCCTATGCCCGCTTTTACCCCAGCGCTCAGTCCGTCAGCCTCAGGATTGGTGACATTGTCGAAGCTCGAAGGAGGTGCGATGGAGGTCACAGCTGATGATGATGTCGAGCTGGCAGCAGTCGCTCGTGTATAGATTGGACTTGTAGTGGTGCTTGAAGGGGTAATATGACTGAACGATATGCTGTCGGTCTCGGTAACTGTAGAGGGCACCAGTGAACTAGGCTCATGATTTCCTTTCCAGGTAATTGCCTCTCCGGTTGCAGTGCCGAGACTGACCACATCAGCGAGTCGGGATGCATCGCTGAACGCGACCGTACGCGAAGTCAATGGACACCAGCAAGGTTCGGCTTTGGTGACCGTACTGGTACCTCGGTTGGCTTCGCAGACAACCCATTCGTTTGAGGTGCCGTTGCAGTAAGAGAGCCCCACCCAGGCATCATCTACTGCTTGTCAATCTTTGCAGGTATAGGTTGCGGTATGTATGCTCACCAAAATACTCTCCCTTGTCCGGACATGTCTGATCATCGTAGGCTTGGTCGGTGCAGCCTGAGAGGTAGGTCACTCCGAATTGACCGTTATAGCAAGCATTAGATGACAGGCACATGTCCTGGCTCTCGCAGCACGCGACATGTCCGAAGTTGGCGTTGCCGCAAGGGATATATCGTGAAGGGGCTTCATCGCCGCTGTTGTCGAAGAAGCAGCGACCCCACGAGATGTTGGGGTTGTTATCGTTGTCAGACATGTTCAGGGAACTCCGGTTGGTGAGATATCGTTGTGCTCCAGTGGCCACAAGGAATAGAGTGTTGCAGGTGAGATTGAAGAGATGTCAGCTGAATGGGCACGAATATGTGCGAGTTGTGAAGTTGCGAATTGAATGCGAAGCGAGGGCAAGGAAGGCGCGGACGGGTAGTTGCAGTTGTGCAGTTTCGCAGTTTCGCAGATTCCAGATCAGGTTTCCGAGACAACTAACAGCTGAGAGCACTGGCAAACGCCCGCATCGTTAGACTGTTGTCATGTGCGCAGGCAGATTCGCTATCGAGGCCGACCAGCTTCGCCTTCAATGACAGATCTCAAGCTTCTGAGCGCTGCCACATCTCCCTCCTCTCTAATAGATCTCGTTGTCCGTAAACTTCGCCCACAATGGTGATGATCATGTCTAACGCCACTCTACTCGCTGATTCAATCGTCGTCTTCTCATGATACTGTGCATCACCGGGGAGAGGCCCCTCGGCTTCGTCTGCTTGTGGCTCTTCTTCGTCGTCTGCGTCTAAGTCTTCTGCATGCAATAGCGCAACTGCTGCTTTGCCGAGTGCCCTCACCTCGCTGACCTCCTCGCTGACCATTTGACCCGAGTCCGGACACCGTCCTAGTACAGCCCATGCCCACGTCCCAACCCTCCGAGGCTGCAGCGTGACCCCAGCGATCATCTTTCTCAGCAGTTTGAGCAGCTTCCAGCCACTGTCCACGTCCATGCACGCCATCTGCACCATGCTTGGGTCTGCCGACTGTACATGCTGCTTCCATTGTGCCCATGCCTTTTTTGAGTCTGCTGGAAACGATATTGGCACTTCTGCGCTGAGTGTCTGCACGGCTTCCAGCGGGGGAGTGCATCTCAACGTAGCTTGCAAAAGGCGAAACTGCGCAAGGAGGGAGTCATAGTATCTGCTCTGCGCTGGTGAGAGCTTGGTTGCACTGTTCGGTGGAGGGGTGGAGGCTGCTGCTGTGTATGCGCCATCTTCCCAGTACCCTCCGTTCACATGCTCTTCCCCATTCGCATCCAATCCACCTCGGTCATTGCGGGGAGCGGTCAGCAGGATAGGGACTCCTCGAGCTTCGGATCTGCACTTGGGCATTAGTGTCTGTTCATAGGGTCTCAGCGCAGGCATCAAATCATCAATCAACGTCTGACTTACCGCACCATGCGCAGGTACCCGATGCCATCATTCGCAGGACCGTAGAACATCTCTCCATCATCTTCGTCCCCTAATCCTGGAAATGCGCCAGTTTGTCCAAAGACCGCATTGACTTGTGGCTTCTCCTTACTGGCCTGTGGCTCGTCCGAATCTTCCGCATCGTCGTACAGTGATGGCGAGACAACACGCTTACGATGTGGTGATGGAGACAACTCTGGTGATGATGTATTGCGACGTTTACGCGACATGCTGGTTTCGACACGTGCATGCTAGCCTTTCAAGACGTGTGCTGAGTACAGTTGGGGGTGTGCTTTCGTCACCTCGGTGGAAGATTAGACCGAGTCGGAGGCTCATGCAAATATATTTGCGACGCGCTATAGCCTCACATCAAGGCCCCGTAGTGACCGCGCTACATTATGCTATCGCAGATTGTATCTCTCCCTCGCATGCACTGCATCGACATCTTTCTTGGCTGATCCATTTGGCGAGCCATCTGTGATCCTTGCTGTTGACTTCCCAAACTTGGGCGGCGCAAGACTTGTTGGAAGAAACTTGCCCACTTGTCTTCTGTACACCTTGTAGTCTGGGTACTTTCGCTCGGTCAAGAGCTCAGTGAGCCAAGTGCTGGCTTGGAACAAGAATAGATACCCTACGAACCCAATACCGGTCCAGTTGTACCATGTCCCGCTAGTGATGCAAGACCACACATATAGCATGCCCCAGTGAGCTTGCTCGGTCGCATAGTTCGGTTTTCTCGCATAGGCGAACAAGCCGGTAGTTCGAAAGCCGCGCTCAAGCTCATCTCGATGAAAACCTCCCGTGACCCTGCCTGTCTGGCGATACTCCGATTTCGCATTCTGGAAGTTCCATTGCTGCTGATCTCCGACTGCTGTCACCGTGACCAGGCCAACCATGGTGGCAAACGCGCAGGTGTCGCCGAAAGTCCAGCCTGATACCGCGCCTGCATCTACCAATCGTTCAGACAGTAGCATGACGTAGGTTGGTGTGGTGATTGCGCAAAGCAGCAAAGACTGAGCCAGCGAGATGAAAATAACATTCAACACGAACATGGCGGCTGGTCCAATATGCTCCTTCACAAGAGCCCAGCGGTAATCTTCACTTCCAACCGAATATCCTCCCCTTCGGAAGTAGTTGTAGGTCAGCCGCGTGCTCCAGATAGTGCTAGCCAGGGCAACTGCGCCAACTCTTGTGGTGTCCAGCCCAGCTAGATGTGCGTAGAATGCATAGTGAACGTTGTAAATGGTGGGCAAGATTGACCACATCCGATCGACTTGCGAATAGTTTTTGTTTACTTCGGACACGACGAGGAAGATAGGTGCGAGGGCTAGCGAGAAGGCGATCGAGGTAATGGCCGGATTGGTGTCGAGGTAGACCTGCTCGAGAGCGGCAACATTGGTCAGGGCCTCAACAACAACACCTGGCAGCGGCCTCAGCTCGTAGAGGTAGGGTTCGAGTGTGCTAGAATAGTCGGCGCATTCGAGCACGTTCTTCACAACGGGAAGAGCCATCGTGGTGTACCAGAAGTGGCGCGAAGGGCAAACTTCAATAGTCTGGGGTAGGCTCTGGACCACTACGTAGCTGTCAATAATGATCAATGTAACAGGCTACAGGGTAAAAGTCGGAAACCAGCGACCAAATGTTCGGTCCATAAAGTCGTATTGACCTTGTCGTGACGTCTGTCGAGATGGCGGCTCGAATCATGACGGTGCAGTCACCGAACAACTAAGAAGGCAATTGTACGCGAGCTGCCTTTCGCGTCGCCATGCTGCTTTAACGCGTCGCGCTTTTTGTCTTTTGGGATTATCTCTGCAAGGCAGCCACTTCGATGTGCGACCTCATCCAGCATCGCGGCACAGCATGATACTTGCTCGCCCTTATAGCCCATCTTACCTCCTCAAGCCAGGATGAAAGATGCCACCAAAGATACTCTGCGTAGCAGAGAAGCCTGCCATCGCTAAGGCGGTTGCTCAACATCTAGCTGGTGGCCAGCTCAGCAACCACAGCATTGCCGGTAATCGGTATGTTCGCAACTACGAATTCACGTTCAACTTTCGTCAATGGGGCAACTGTTCTGTTGTCATGACAAGCGTCCTGGGCCATCTGACCAGCCTCGAGTTTGATCCTCAGTTCAAGGGCTGGAAATCTTGCCAGCCAAGTGCTCTGTTCGAAGCTGCCACACATACCGAAGTCGATACTGATAAACAGGCGATTGCCAGGAATATCCAAAATCAAGCTCGATACGCCCGCACGCTCTTCATCTGGACTGACTGCGATCGGGAGGGAGAACACATCGGCACCGAGGTGGCCAATGAAGCAAGGAAAGGAAATCCAAGCATTGTGATCAAGCGTGCCAAGTTCAGCAATACAGAACGCGCTCACGTCATTCAAGCAGCGCACAATCCTATCGACTTGGACGATCGTCAGGCAAAAGCCGTCGCCGCCCGCATCGAACTTGACCTCCGGATAGGCGCCGCCTTTACGCGCTTTCAGACGCTGCAGCTTCAGAATGTTACGGACAAACTAGCCGATCAAATCATCAGCTACGGATCATGTCAATTTCCCACTCTTGGTTTCGTCGTTGAGAGGTACAATCGCGTGCGCAAGTTCAAGCCCGAGACCTTCTGGACCATCAAGGTCATGCACAAAAAAGAGGACAAGCAAGTCAACTTCCATTGGGGCCGTGTGCACCTCTTCGATCGAGCCGGTGTTACCATACTGTTTGAAACATGTCTGGACGCCAAGAGAGCTCAAGTGAGCAAGGTCCAGAAGAAGCCCACATCCAAATGGCGGCCGCTGCCGCTAACCACCGTCGAGCTTCAGATGCAGGGCAGCCGCTTCTTGAGGATGAGTGGCCAGGAAATTATGAAGATAGCAGAAAAGTTGTATCAGCAAGGCTGGATCTCTTATCCACGAACAGAAACTGATCAATTCTCACAAGACTTTGACCTACACGGCGTCATCCGCAAGCAAACTGGAGACACCAACTGGGGCCAGTATGCGCAGCGGCTCCTTGACGGCGCGTTCCGGACGCCAAGGTCGGGGCGACACAACGATCAGGCTCATCCTCCCATACACCCTGTCAACTACGTAGCTGGCACAGCGCTAAATGCCAATGAGAGGAAGGTGCACGACTTTGTTGTTCGGCGGTTCCTCGCTTGCTGCTCAGATGACGCCAAAGGCGAAGCCACGGATATCGAGATCAAGTGGGCAAGCGAGTATTTCCACACCAAGGGTTTGCTGGTCCTGGAACGCAATTACTTGGACGTGTACCCCTACGACAAGTGGGAAAGCAGCCAGCAGCTACCAAATTTCGCGCTGAATGAGACCTTTGAACCGAGCCAAGCGAACATGACTGAAGGCAAGACCACTCCACCCGGCTACCTCACCGAACCTGAACTCATTGGCCTGATGGATGCCAACGGCATTGGCACTGACGCAACCATGGCTGAACACATTGCCAAAATCCAGGAGCGCATGTACGTCCAAACACGGACACGGGGTAATGGGCGGACGCAACTCCGGGAATTCATACCAACCACTTTGGGCGTTGCCTTGGTAGAGGGTTACGACAATGTGGGCCTCGACGTCAGTGTCAGCAAGCCCTTTCTCCGGAAAGAGATGGAGCTCAAGATGAAGGCCATTTGCGATGGTGGGAAGACCAAAACGGAGGTGGTTCAGGAAAGTCTCGAACAGTATCGGGAAGTCTTTTCCAAAACTCTACGAGAGGTTGACGTTCTGAAGCGCTCAGTGGTCAAGTATGTGGTCAATGGCGAGACAACATGAGGGGCGTAGGCTCCATGACCCGCGATTTCCGACCCAACATCCTTTGTGGCAGCCCCTAGCTTCTCGTCTGCCTTGATTCCAGCGGAAGCTGACGCAGCCTGATGTCCTCAACCCATGCAACGTATCCGTTCCTGAGAACCTTTGAGGTCAGGGAACGTGGGTATGACGAGGGGTGGAACAGCAGGAACCAGTTAGCCGTGTAGCGCTGCGTCAACATCCCTGTCTCCCAAGCCACCACTCGCCAATGACGCAGCGCTGGCCGGGACTAGCGGCAACTCATGGTGTGGCACAGCGATCGGAATTCTTTCCCTGCACCAATCAGGCGCTCACCAGCCACAATCCGATCGAGAATCCGGCACCGTAGGGCACGATCGACAGACGGCGAATGTTCCTGAAGCAAACCGGGAGCTCATGCGTCTATCCAGCGTCTAAGATAGGCTCTCGCGTGAGAGTGATACCAAGTTTCGTTTGCTGCTATGATGCAATGTGCTACCTGACCAGGAATGACGGAAGGCAAACGCGAAATCTGCGCCATATACGGAAAGTACTTATATCAGTTCTTCGATGCACGAAATACGATTCTCATCATTACACCACAAACTCCTGAACAACTCTGTACATCTTCATAACAATTCACCACACAAACCAACATGTCTGGACTCGTCAACAAGGCAAAGGAGGTTCTCCACTCCGACAAGAAAGACAATGCTGCCACTGACAATCCTCGCTCCACCAACGCTGGGCCTCATGGTAGCAACGCCATGAATGCGGCTGATCCTCGTGTCGACTCTGACCGTGACAACATCCGCAGCGGAGCTGGTGTTGGCCACACCGGTACTACCGGTGCAGGATACGGTGCAGGTCACACTGGCACAACTGGTGCGGGTTACGGCTCAAGCACTACTGGTACCACCGGTGCTGGTTACGGCAACGACCCCCGTTCCACCAATGCCGGACCTCATAGCTCAAATCTCATGAACTCGGCCGACCCTCGTGTCGACTCTGATCGTGATGGATCTCGCAACATGGGAGCTGCTACCCACAGTGGCACCACGGGCGCTGGCTATGGCGCAGGTCACACCGGCACTACTGGTGCAGGCTATGGTGCAGGTCATACTGGCACCACAGGTGCGGGCTACGGCTCAAGCACTACTGGTACCACCGGTGCTGGTTACGGCAACGACCCCCGTTCCACTAATGCCGGACCTCACAGCTCCAACCTCATGAATTCGGCTGATCCTCGAGTCGACTCTGACCGCGATGGATCTCGCAACATGGGCGCTGCCAGCAACACTGGCTATGGCAGCTCAACCGCTGGTACCCATGGTACCCATGGCACCACCGGTACACATGGCGGCATTGGATCAACTGGCACCCATGGCACTCACGGTGGCGTCGGTTCTACTGGTGTTGGATCCACTGGCGTTGGTCACAGCACTCACGGTACTGGTGTTAGCGCTACACCCGGCAGTGGTAATACCAACAAGACTGCTGGTCCTCACAACTCCGATATGCTGAACAAACTTGACCCTCGAGTTGACAGCGACATGGATGGTTCCAAGACCTATGGCGGCAACCAGACTCATCGTTAAACTAAAGGCAATGTCTGCGTGGATTAATAAAGGCACAGGTGGACAAGGCCTGGACTGTATTACTGAGACGATAGCATAACGTACGAATGCATATGATACCCCCAAAGCCACCATACATCCTCCATTTATCGCAAAAATTGCTATGCTTCATGCCCAGAGTGCCTTATTTTACCCCGTGTTAATGAAGACTGTCATCTAATAGTGTAAATAAGCCGCCCGCTGCCTAATCTGCATGCCCCTAAACCATCTGGAGTAGTTGCTGACTAGTCAATCAAGGGTTTACATCCACAATTCATTGAGCTCAGTCAGCCGGTGGAGGCACTGACTAACACTTGTCTCTCCGAATGTCTGCTCTGAGGTAGTAGATTGCTCACGATGCAGGTACTCATTCAGGCCTAGACCGACAAGCAGCTGAGAGATATGCAGACAGGATGCTTTGAGTTGCGAGATGCGCTTTGTCCAAGCTGGACCGGGCCTTGTGATGATTGGCGCCGTGTGTGGCCTGCGGCTGGTAGCGCAGCAGATCCCAAGCCCCAAGCCTCCTCCAGCTTGCGAAAGCGAAAGCATCTTCAACCAACTTTAGTCTCTGCCTGCGCCGTTCTGTTCTTGTGAATACTACTTTGCATTTCAGCTCACGGTACCTGGCGCACCGAAGACGATCATATAACCTCAAGTACTTTAGTAGACCCTCGAGATGCGTTGCTAGCGACATCCGCAACCAATTGCCAACTTCAGGCCGCCTCTCTGGACTTTAAACACGAGCCCAATATGGCGAACCCTACCGAACCCAAAGTCGAACCGTTCCCTGCATTGTCGCCCATTGAATCAGTACCGACAGACCAGCAGATTCCACAGAATGGTCTTGAGACGTCCCAACGGCCAGATACCGGCAGCAACGCCACTTATGGCGCAGCCTCGACGACGACCAACTCGCCATCGCGACGCCGTACCTCTTCCATCCGCCAGTCCTTCCTCAACTCCAACCCTCCTCTGGGAATGTGGCAAGCGACGGGCGAGGTGACTTCGAAAGTTCCGTCACTTGCAGAAATTAGGAACGGCTCTTTCGCTGCCGATGGCTGGAGTCACGAAGGCCAACTAGAGGGACGTGGGACCAACCCTCACGAGATACACCGTCGAAGACTGGCCCGAACCAGTTCAGCAAGCACACGAACGAGAGCCAGCAGCAACGTTCCCCCGTCACCTATCACGCCGACTATCACAGAAAGAGCGAGCGAAGACCATGGTGAAGCGAGAATGTACTTTCCTCGACGAGGGAGTTTCGCCTTCAAGGAGCCTGTGCAAGAGGAGAACACTCAGAGAGCAGGTGCCAACGTTGGTGACATGCCCAGCAAGAGCCAGCAGGAGCGTCATGCCACCGTGGCTCAGTTGCCTTCGTCCAAGTAAGTTGGCAATAAACTCAATATGGCCCGTTACTGATCACATTACTAGTCAAATATCCGAGAAGCCCGACATGGTAGACTCCTCTGAACAATCAGCTTCCGGCTCTGACAATGTCCCCGGACCAGACGAGACCGGGACCTATCCCAACGGCTACCGGTTCCCCGCCAAACACACCTGGTGGCAGTCAACTACGATCGGCAGCAAAGCTTTCGGCCGCTTTGTACTTACGCCCTTCGGCTTCCTCATCACCATCTACGGCCTCAACGTTGTTGCCTGGGGCGCCATGATCTTCTTCCTACTTCTCAACGCTGCACCAGCCATGTGCAATCCCAGCTGCTCCGATAAGCACCATTCCGCCCGCCAGATCTGGATTGAGATCGACTCGCAGGTCCTCAACGCCCTTTTCTGCGTCACCGGGTTTGGCCTGATTCCCTGGCGTTTCCGCGACTTCTACTACCTAATGCGCTGGCGCGTGTGGAAAGATTACTCCGCCCATCGCATCCTGGCCGGCCTATACCGGGGTTGGTATCGCCTACCCGGCTCAGAGAAGCTGCCTGACTACGTCGCCCCGCCTCCCGTATACACCAAGAAACATCCGCGCACGGATGACAGTCCACCGCCGTACAGCGAGGTGGAGATTGCTGAGTTGGAGGCTAATCCGGCCATTCCACTTCCCGCCACAGCCATGCCCGACCCACCACTCACTGGTCTCCGCGCTCAACCTTCGCGAAGCTGGACGCTAGATTTTGTCATTTGGATGTATATGTGGAATACTATTCTGCAATGCTTCCTTGCCGGATTCATGTGGGGCTACAACCGCTTCAACAGACCTAGCTGGGCCGTGGGGCTGTTCATAACATTGGGCTGTCTCACAGGTATTTTCGCAGGCATTTGTGTCTTCATTGAGGGCAAGAAGGTCAAGAAGGCAGAAGGCATCCCAATACAAGAGTACGATGTTTTGGAGTCTGTCGAAGAGTTCCAGGACCGGAAGCAGAAGGAGGAGGAGAAGTTGGCAAAAAAGGAGAGCAAGCATGAGAGAAGGTCGAAGCGGACTGAAAAGGTCAAAGGCCATATGTGGTTTACACGGTCTTAATTAGTCCTGGACTGCGGAGCCGGATCGTCGTCCTATGTGCGCGACCTCTGTGGTAATTAGATTAGTGGTTGGGTATATAGCGAGCAAGGCATCGATTGACACGAATGCTGTAGCATCATTGAATGATAGCGGGCGCGCTACACTACGCCAAACAACGCATCCCGCCCCTCTCCTTCCTCAGGGCCCCCTAGAAATTGAATATTCGCAATAAGTCCACCAGCGGCAAAGGTCCAAGCAGATCGTTCATTCCGTAGCTCCTCTGCGCTCAACCATGCTGTCTAGGCTTCACCTCACCATCCAAGCACACGTAGTACGCCACCGTACCATCGCCGCCCATGCCATCGTGACCCTTCATCGCCAGCAGCAGACGCTTTCCATCTTGCCACCTCTGCTCGCCAGAATCCTCCTTTGCCGCGATTGACCCCGACGGCTGCGGCGCCGCGACGTCTTCTCCGTTGCCCTCTCCTCGCTCAACACCAGCATCTTGATCTTGCTGCCGCTCAATCTCGCCCATAGATCCGTCGTCTCGGCTTGCAACCTCCTCCTTCCCGCCGCCGCTCCTTTCGACGGCGGCAGTCTCGTTCAATTCCCTCTGTCTCTGCATCAGCCACCGCCGCTTCCCCACCTCTTCTTCCTCGGGCCCCTTCACGTCCCCATCCCCAGTCCCATCTCCATCCCCACGTAAACGCACCTCGTCCCTCAAAGGTAGCGCGTCAAACACGCGACTCAGCCATGCGAGGCTTGGCTTCGCGCCGAGGCCCAGCGGGAGGACCCACTCGCGCTGCACGGCGAGATCGCTGTGGGCGTTGAGCGAGTGCTTGAGGAGGAGGGTCTGCAGGTCGGGATGGATGTAGGCGTGGCGGGGTGGAAGGCCAGAGAGGAGGATGGTGGTGGTGGTGGCGGAGTCGGTTGGTAAAGGTGAGGGGCCGGTGGTTGAGGGGAAGTCGTGGAGCGTGCCGGTTGCGGTGATGCAGTGTACCGTCAGGCTGGTCCAAGAGTGTTGATGCTGAAGGTTGTGGAGAATCTCGAGGGGCAGGGCGAGGAGGGAGCTGGTGGGGTGTGGAAGGTGGGAGGTTTGGGTGGTGATGAGGTTGGATATCGGTGAGGGCGAAGGTCGGGTTTCGGGAGAAGCAGAGAACATCATGAGTGTGTATACAAGAGGCGTACAATGGGAATCGTGATTGAAGGCGCGTGTCGGCAGCACTTGAGACAGAGTGCGCGGGGTCTCGAGAAGACGGGTGGGAGAGTTGCAAATTTATCTCGAGGAACAGACGTTCGCAAATGTCGCTAATCACGGCAAACTGAAGCTCGGGTGTGGTCGGTAAGTGGGAGGACCATTTAGTGACAATATGGTAGTCCAGACGTGCTGTACGAGAATGTCCAAGTCGCTATGCGTGAGTAGGCGATCAAGGTGCGCCACGAGTACTGATCCTCTTAGGGGCTTGGCGACAAGGCAACCAGCATTGAGGCGTCACGGGGCAGAACCTGCGGGCTGGTATTGCTCTAATACAAGCTACCATTGATCTTTCGCGGTTCAAGGAGGGCTGCGGATGCAGCAGATGGCCAGTTCTATACAGATACGGTATCCTCCGATCATGGCTCATGATGAATCACACACTTCCCGGCAGCCCAAACATTCGACAGTCTGAAACGAGCGACAACGTAATAGAGGAGATTAATATTAACTATATACAGCGTTGCCGATCTCTGGGTTCGCCGATATAAACAGTCGTCCGCTGTGACGGTGAAAAAGAAAGAGAAACCATGATACCTTGGAAGATTCGTTACCTTGTCGCAGCACTGAGATCCGCACAGTCTAGTAAGGCTCAATCAAATTAGGCAGTACTGCCGGCAACTTTTGGAGGATCCAGCCCTCCTTGAGAGACTCGCTGATTAGCTGCTGAATACACCAGAAATGAGAACGTTCACGACTTGACCTTCCTTCCAACCTTGGTCCTGGAGCGTGCGTCGTTCGTCGAGGATGCGACCTAGGTATGCAACTCGGATGCGAGCGTGTTCGGGGACCTACTGACGTTAGCTGTACCCAAATCGTTGTAGAGAATCACCTACGTCACTCTCATCCTTGACAAGTCGCGCAAGGGCTCCGACGTTCTGCGTCTTTCCGAGCGGAACGACGACATCTGGACCACCACGGTCGGACAGGCGACATTTGACTCTCATTGCATCCTTCTCGAGAGGTGCTTTGCCTTTCTCCTCTTTCGTGGGCGACGCCGGCATGGTGTCTTTCTCAAGATCGTCATCCTCCTCAATGACCTTGGCCGATTCTTGAAGATCGGTAGCGCCGACCATAGTGTCTGTCTCGACATCGTCTTCGTTGTCGGGCGCAATATTGGTCGGGTCACTCAGCACAGCAGCGGGAACGCGGTATAGATTGCCTGCTTCATCGTAGCCGCCTTCTTCCAGCCGGCCGGTTGGCAGTGTGACATTGATAGCATCTAGGATACCTTGGGCGGTAGCAAGGTCATTCTCACGTACGCTTTCAGCGACCTGCCGTAGTGCACCCCATATCTCGCGGTGACCAGTGACCCGTGTCTCGAAGAATTCGTAGCGCTCACGGCGCAGACTCGATGGGGTCCATCTGCGCGACTTGGACGCCCACGGCTTCGGCTTCTGGAGGGGTAGATTGTAGTGCTCTGCTAGTGAGACATGACTTCTTGAGCGAGAGGTTTCTTCGGACTGACGTGAGATCTGGGGCTCGAGGTTGCTTGTGCGCCGTCGCGCAGTGCTCGAGGTGGGGTTTATTGCTGTTTCAGAGGTGATGGCATGCTGCTGAGTAGGTCGTCCGGCTTGAGCAGGTGCGGCAGCTGGAGAGTCGTCGACATCGACGGGGCGGGAGCCACAGCAACCCTGTAAGAGTTGGTCACCGGCAAGTTGATGATAGCAAGGCATCCACTTACCATCTCGCTATATCATGGTCCTTAGGGCGAAGGTCGCAGTTTCAGACTGATCGCTTAGACAGGGATTCTCGATCTATGAGGTCAACGCCGATCGCCAGCCTTGCAAGTCAGATCCGCAGCAGTGAAGCAAAGGTGCGGATGCGTTGGTGAAGAGGGAGAGCAAAGACCGCGTTATCTGTGAAAGAAAGAATGCAGAGTCAACTGATCCAAGTGAGGGGAGGCGACCCAAGTGGCAAGGCGCAGTCTTGTTGGTTTCGTCGTCGATGCAGGCGAAGCGAGCGAGAAGAAATGGCACTGCAGCAAACGACTTGAACTACTGCATCTACCGGGGTATCGCGTCCCGGCGCCCAGGCGGGCCCAGATTGGTGATCGGGTGGGGCCAAGCTTAAGCCTTCCCCGCCAATGCTTCAAGCGGGCGACATGGACAGCGACGTCTGAGCATGTGCTCGAGCAACGCTCGATCATCACACCACCTGAAGCACATCCATCAGGAGAGCGCATAGCAGTAAATCCATAACAGGATCTATCTCTGACCGATCCGTGTCAGACGCTGCCCCCTAGGGCGGTCCATCTCTTCCCCGCGGCTAACAGTGACACTTGAGCGATGTGCTGTACACACCAAAGCCGTTTCTGACCCCCGGATTAGCTCTTGGACAATGCGCAAGCTGCTAGAGGTAAAGTGAGCAAATCTGAAATGCGCCCGTCGTGATGACCCACAGGCGTGTGAATGAGACGGACTCCCGGTCAACCCTTGCAGAGACTAACATGGTCGAGCATTGTGGTCGACCACGCATGCCCATGCAAATGCGGCTGTTGGGCGAGCAGATCTCTAGAAAAGGTCCCCGCGACTAGAGTGGCGAGATGATGGCACACAGAATAACGGGGTATATTCTGACGGCGTCGATGCCAGCCGGCTCAAGGACATAGAGCACGGCAGCACCAACTAGCTCCCTTCACTGCCTGCGGTACAAAGAGAGCCTGCTATCAGGGTGAGCCGACTTCGATATCCTCAAGTGCAGTTCTCGTTGACCTCTGTATATGAAGGGCTTGCATCGTTTTTGCAAACCACGCGCTCTTTGAAAGGCATGAGCTACATATATTCGCCCATATCAACATCTGTCCGTTCCTCCCTAAGCCTAATATCAACATGCCATCTCCTCCATCCACCTTCAGCAGGTGTTCAGCCTGCTTCAAGACCGAAGAAGAGATTCATCGTCCCTTACAGCAATGTGCCAGATGCAAGATAGCAAAGTACTGTGACAGAGGCTGTCAAGCAGCGGATTGGTATGAGCACAAGGCAGCTTGCCGCACTCTCATCCCTAGCACCACCGGCCACGACTCTATCTTCCCCTCAGCTACTTCCTCCGACAGTGTCAACGTCCAAATACCCGTTCCAGCAGCATTTTCGAGCACTGACGTCGACATCACCTCTCCCCCGTTCGCAAACCTCTCGGTCAACATCCTCAGGCCCTATTGTTAGCCTGAAGAGTCAAGCAACGACTTAGGCGCACAGCTAGAATGCTTTACGTTAGTTGTCAACAGGACCAGATGATGCAGAACAATTGTCCATTTTATAATTCCACTACAAATCACTCAGAAGGATCAGATAGGCGAAACAGATTGAAGAGGATGGGGTATAGAATATGTCCTGTAGAGCGACCTCAAATACTCACAGGCTTGCTATCCATTCAGGGGCTGCAGGGTGAACGCTCCCCGTGTGGCCGGCAGTAAAGAGGCTGCAAGAAATGCGTCATATCCACCATTTAATCAGTCGCTTGGCTCCTGTTCATATACAGGCGTCCGTCCTTCCCAACCATTTAAACATTACCTGAACTCCACCGCTGGACGGACACCTCTGCTCCAGGCAGGAAATGAGCCTTCATGCTTCAGCTCTAGTTGCTGATACCTGAAAGGAAGTTAGTCAACTTACTTGATAGAGGTGCAAAGGGTGGTATGGGTGCTCACTTCTCGCTTTTGGAATGGAAGTAGATGCCACTGATTTTCCCCTCCATCTGATTCAAGCAAATGTAGTAAAACCCCTCGAAGCTAGCTCCTTGGATACTCCGTAGCTTATAGTCGGGGACGAGAAAGTGCTCCTTCCAGCGCATGAAGATATGTTCTTGTTGCCACCAATCTCCACCATCGACAGGATGAACGAACTCGATGTCGTTTTTGGCGTACGCACTCAGAGGCCTCCATGCCGGGAAACGGGCCCAGTGGGTCATGTCGGTCTTGTTGGAAGCTCCCCAGCTTGGGTCCTTGGTGCGGAAGGAATGCTTCTGCTTAGGTCCGCCGATGATCTCGCCGGTGAAAAAGGTGGTGAGTTCTGGGTGGTCTGGCGTCAGTCCACAGATCTCGAGGTAGCCGGAGAGGGTGGCTTGAGCGATATCGATGGTGAGGAGAGTAACGCAGACGTTATACATCTGACGGTCTGACTGCTGAGTGCCAGTATATTTGGCGAAAGGCCTAAAGAGTGAAGACGGTATTGTGGTGGAGAGCGGCGTATGAGTGAAGTCCCAGGCCTGCGCCTCCGAGGTGCGACTCAACTCGTGATCAACTGAAGGCAAGGCACTCGACCCGGTCGACTTGGGGCTACTGGAGGGAACGGTGGGCGAGGGCGTCCGCAACTGGTTATTAACCGGAGTCTGTGTCCGTTGCGCCGGCGAGGATTCGGGCGCATTGGCGGAATTGTCTGCTAACCGCACATCGGACAAATCCTGAGCTTTGACCGCGCAGTCTTCTGACGGGGACTGAGTGTCTGGCTTGTCCTTCTCCTCATCTTCAGCCACGACCCGCGGGGGCGTAGCAGGCATGTATAAGCTCTGTTCTTGAACAAAAGACATGCCCGCAGCCGTATTATCGCTAGCCGGGGGAGACATTGCAGGAGACGTTCTCTCGCAATCTAGTATAGGTGCGACATCTTGACTTGTGGTTGGGGTGGCAGTCTGAGGGCACGCGACGGCAGATGGGGTTATATCAGTGGGGTCGGCATCAGACGAGGCATTGATCGCATGCGTGGGCATTGAATGGGAAGACTCGGCAATATCATGTGGGAGGATTGGCTGCAGTATAGGTGCCCGGATAGCAGAGGAAGGGTTTGGGCGAGTGTCGAGCCGTAAGTGAAGTCGAGCTCAATGCGCACGGCAGAAAGGATAGATGCGAAGAAGATGCAAGGCGAAGATGATCACGTTGTTGAGGTGGAGTGCACGAGGACTCGAGCACTCGAAGACTCGAAGCCACGAGCTTGAACCCAATCGGCAACTCGAGCGATTGTTAGGCCGCTCTAGCCTGACCAGTCCGGCGAGCCCCAGCGCTGGTGGCTCCCGCCCGTGGCGTCAACTGCGGGGGCGTGTCCCCGACTGTCGGAGTCCATCATCCACTGCCTGAGAAATATGGTACCCGCGGTTGAGGCTCAGCCATGAAGCCCTCTGGTCCGTTCTGTTCATCCTAGAGACATAGACTGGCCCATTGTTGTGGACGATAGTACGGATACACGGCTTAGGCCATTTGTAAGGGTTTTCGGCGGCACATACATTTCGGTGCATACGCAATATACGCTAGAAGGAGTTCCTGCATGGCTCTCGGAGCCTACTCAGATAGGCTTGATCTGGAGTCTGGGTTAGATACGGTCAACGCGAACAAATGTTACTCTCACCTTGAAGTGAAGGGAAATGAGGGAGAAAACGAGCGCCTTCAGATCTTGCACCAGGTAGTAGAAGACCCTCAGCCCCTCCGGATCTGCAGAGTCAGTCACGTCCACAAGTGAGCCAATCTTCGCAGTCTAGTGAACAGTCAGCGGTGTGGTGTCCGTCATGCTGCGCCTTATCGATCCTCACCTCGAACTGAATATGCTCGCTGCCCACACGAATCTCGAGTTCTTGCCTGCCATCCTTGTTCTTTTGCGGCCACTTAGAGTCGTCTTCTTTCATGATTTCGCTGTCTTTTATGATACGCTTGATCTCCTGGATCATGAGCGCCGAAACGGACACTGCAACTCATGTCAGATGAATGTGTGTGCAGCATGGCTACAAGACGCACTTTCTTTGCGGATGAGCGAGTCATTGCGGTAGTTGGAGTTGTTGGCATAACGGGCGGTCGCGCTCCGTCCGTCGCCAATAACACGAAAGTCGAACTCTGCCGTTGTTATTTCGTGCCCTGAAGTTCATTCATCGTGGCAGACTCACCAAGAAACTCGTGACCAAAGCGGCCTGAGTGACCAGAGCTAGACTCATCAGAAACCGCGGTTCAGACATGCAGGGCTGCGTCGCTTACTAGTAGCGAATATAGAAGGGTTCATGGGACCCATCCATGTTTGCGAGTCCGAGTCCGATTGCGACCGCGTACTGCTACTCGGATTTGGCGATACACTACATGGTCGTTTCGAGAAAAGAGGGTTGAAGACTGCGCCCGCAGCCGCACTCAATGCCAAGGCTGCGTTGCGACTCCGCTGCATCCACAAAGTGCAGCGCGGCCAACATGCCACCATGGCCTTGACGACAACGTCCTAACATCCCCTCAATCTCTCTCAGAACACATTCATTACATCGTCCGCTGGTACACAGCCCCTGCCGCTAGTCTCGCCCGCCCAACCGAACATGCGCTGAGCGTTCACGACAGTCCGATCACGTCTGCCACCTCATCCCTCCTTGACCGAGTCCGACGTCCTCCCGTGCTCAGCGCGACCGCGCTCCTGCTGCAGCCATGGCCTTCCTTGACGGTGCCTACAGTATGGTCCATATGGACAATGCAGCGGACCAGCCGAGCCAACAGGATCTGAAGACGCAGCTGGAAAAAGGGACAGATGAGACCAAAGTTGACACCATGAAGAAGATCCTCACCATCATGCTCAACGGCGACCCCATGCCTAACCTGCTGATGCACATTATTCGATTTGTGATGCCCTCGAAAAGCAAGCCGCTCAAGAAGTTACTATACTTCTACTATGAGATTTGCCAGAAGCTGGACGCCAATGGCAAGTTGAAGCAGGAGATGATCCTCGTCTGGTAGGTCAAGAATGTCCCAAGGAGGCTCAAGACTAACGCTGGGTAGCAACGGCATCCGCAACGACCTCCAACATCCTAATGAATTCGTGCGAGGCAACACTTTACGCTTCCTTGCCAAATTGCGCGAGCCCGAACTGATCGAACCCCTACTCTCCGCCGCTCAGACCTGCCTGGATCACCGCCATGCCTATGTACGAAAGAATGCTGTTTGGGCTCTCGCTTCCGTCTATCAACATGCTCAAAACCTCATTCCGGATGCGCCAGACATGCTACAGACGTTCCTTGCCGGCGAATCAGACACTACCTGCAAGAGAAATGCTTTTGCTGCCTTGATGTCCATCAGTCATGACAAGGCCCTGGAATATCTGAGCGGTGTTCTAGATGGCGTACCGAATGCCGATGAACTACTCCAGCTTGTTGAACTCGAATTCATTCGAAAAGATGCTGTCCAAAACCAGGCCAACAAGGCCCGCTACCTCAGACTGATTTTCGACCTCCTTGAAGCAAATGCCAGCACCGTCACCTATGAGGCTGCCACTTCCTTGACATCTCTCACGAGCAATCCGGTTGCTGTAAAGGCAGCAGCTGGCAAACTTATCGAGCTTAGCATCAAAGAGGCGGACAATAATGTCAAGCTTATTGTTCTTGACCGCGTTGATCAACTCCGGAGACGGAATGAGGGTGTCCTTGATGATCTGACCATGGAGGTTCTTCGCGTGCTTTCCAGTCCAGATCTTGACGTCCGAAAGAAGGCTCTTGGTATTGCTCTTGAGATGGTTTCAAGCAAAAACGTCGAGGAGATTGTCATGCTCCTGAAGAAGGAGTTGAGCAAGACGGTGAACGAGCAGTATGAGAAAAACAGCGAATATCGTCAACTGCTCATCCAGTCCATTCACCAATGCGCGATCAAGTTCTCTGAGATCGCTGCTAGTGTGGTGGACGTGCTCATGGACTTCATTGTCGACTTTAACAACAGTGCCGCTGTGGACGTCATCTCGTTCGTCAAAGAGGTGGTGGAGAAGTTCCCTAAGCTTCGTTCCTCGATTGTGGAAAGGCTCGTATCTACTTTGGGCGAGGTGCGAGCTGGCAAGGTCTACCGTGGTTCGCTCTGGGTTGTCGGTGAGTACTCGCTCACGGAAGAAGACATCCGAGAGGCGTGGAAACGGATCCGATCTAGCATTGGCGAGATTCCGATTCTAGCCAGCGAGCAGCGCCTACTCGAGGAACACGTTGATGGCGAGGATCCCGAGACGAAGCAGGTCAACGGCACGAAAACATCGTCTTCTAGCCGCAAGGTACTTGCGGACGGCACATATGCTACCGAGAGTGCTTTGACCAGCGAATCGACCGCAAATGCTCGGCTAGAAGCTGTCAAGGCTGCTTCGAAACCACCCTTGCGACAGCTAATTCTGGATGGCGATTATTACCTTGCGTCTGTACTATCGTCTACCCTGACCAAACTTGTGATGCGACATTCTGAAATTTCATCGTCGCAAGAACGAACGAACGCGTTGCGAGCAGAAGCCATGTTGATCATGATCTCCATCATCCGTGTTGGCCAGTCGCAGTTTGTCAAGGCTCCCATCGATGAAGATTCGATCGACCGAATCATGTCTTGTGTGCGGTCCTTGGCCGAGTTCTCTGAGCACAAGGAACTCGAGACGTCGTTTCTCGATGACACACGGCAAGCTTTCCGAGCCATGGTCCAGGTTGAGGAGAAAAAGCGTGCTGAAAAGGCCGCGGTGGAAAAGGCGAAGACTGCTGTGCAAGTCGATGATGTGTTTTCAATACGCCAACTCACCAAAAAGGGGGCCGGCGATGGGGCCGATGAGATTGAAATTGATCTGGAGAAAGCGACAGGGGGAGACAGCGCCTATGAAGACTTGTCGTCCAAGCTCAGTCGCCTAGTTCAGCTGACCGGCTTCTCAGATCCTGTCTACGCCGAAGCATACGTCAAAGTGCATCAGTTTGACATCATCCTGGATGTGCTCCTTGTTAACCAGACACAAGACACACTACAAAATCTGTCGGTAGAATTTGCGACGCTGGGCGACCTAAAGGTGGTGGAACGACCAACGACGCACAACCTTGGACCGCAGGACTTCTTGAACGTCCAGTCTACAATCAAAGTCTCCAGCACGGACACAGGCGTCATATTCGGCAATGTTATCTACGACTCCCCGTCGGGTACCGATACACGCGTGGTAATTCTCAACGACGTGCATGCGGATATCATGGACTATATTCAACCGGCAACTTGCACCGAGTCGGCGTTCCGAACCATGTGGACCGAGTTTGAATGGGAGAATAAGGTCAACATCAACAGCAAATCGTCATCGAAGACGCTTCGCGAGTTCCTTGACCATCTGATGAAGAGCACGAACATGACATGCCTTACTCCAGATGCAGGATTGAAGGGTGACTGTCAGTTCTTGAGCGCCAATCTCTACGCGCGGAGTGTTTTTGGTAAGTACTAAGAACGTGCTGACTGACCGACATTGCTAACACGCCTGCAGGGGAGGATGCATTGGCGAACTTGAGTATTGAGAAGACAGCGGACGGTAGTATCGTGGGCTTTGTGCGGATACGATCTCGATCGCAGGGTCTGGCATTGAGTCTGGGGTCGCTTAAGGGGCTGAAAGCCGGGACTTATTGAGGTAGATTACCAAAAGTCACGTCACGAGATACGACGGCGGGTTACATTAGATACGAGCACTCACTCGTATAGTATCACCTCGTCTTTCAGGCTTTTCCTGGAGGCAGAAAGACTGCGTGTAGAGTAAATCGAGGCGAGCTACGTGATAGCCGTTCACGAGACTGAGACCTGCTGCAGAAGTATTCGAGGCATAAGCAAGATACGGAGTACAGCTGATGCGAATACCTGATCCCCGGTCTGCGGAGTAATCACTCGATTTGGCAACTTGCAACGGCGACAAACACGGCCGGCCAGGCCGGCACCGCATGGTCTCACCCCAGCGTTACTGGCGCGGGCCATGTCTACTCTCGCTTCGCGTGTCGTTCTTGATTTTCCTTCTTCATTGCCGTTGCAATGGCCGCCGAAGACCCATTCACAGATCATGCCGCCCTCGAGTCTTCGAGCGGAGAACGAGATCTGGTTGCTTCGGCCACGCTCGCCGTCAGTCGCAACGCGACGCTCACTCTCGGGACGGACTCGTTGATTCTGCTTGATGAAGGGCTCTATGGCTCGTCCCAGACCCGCTGCTGTGGACTGCTTCCAGATCGTACGTCTCGTTGCGGTCGTGCTGTTCCTGCTCGCACCATCTGACATGTCTACCGTTTAGGCACCGCCAATACACGTTCAATCCCGTACTATAATATCCTATGGGCAGAAGTGACCAAGATCGAACTTGTCATCCACTATGCGAAGCCCAGCAAAAAGAGCGTCAATGTTGCCTACATTCATTACCCTTTCGAAACCGACTCGGATGAAGCCACCAAATGGGTCACGAGATTGATGGATCGCGCGTATGGCGCTGCGAAGAAGATGAAGCGGATAAAACTTCTGATCAACCCGTTCGGTGGCACTGGGAAGGCGGCAAAGTTATACACATCACGTATCGAGCCGATTTTCGCCGCTGCGAAATGTGAGGTGGACGCTGAGCGAACAGCCTACTCCGGCCATGCCGTTGATATCGCCTCGAAGCTGGATGTGGATAGCTATGACGTGCTTGCCTGCGCTTCTGGAGATGGTCTGCCGCACGAGTGCTTTAACGGTCTTTCCAAGAATCCGCGAGCCGATGCTTTGCAGGAAATCGCTGTAACCCAACTCCCATGTGGAAGTGGCAATGCTTTCAGTTGGAATTTCAACGGCAGTGGGGACCCAGCTATTGCGGCACTGGCTGTTGTCAAGGGCATACGCTCTCCATTCGATCTAGCGAGCGTGAGTCAAGGTGATAAGCGCACGCTTTCTTTCCTTTCCCAAACGATAGGTATTGTTGCCGAAAGCGATTTGGGCACCGACAACATTCGCTGGATGGGCGAGGCGCGCTTCACTTACGGCTTCCTGGTACGACTGCTGGGCGAGCAGCTGTACCCTTCAGAAATCGCCATGAAAGAAGAGATCACGAACAAGGACGAGATCAAAAAGCATTTTGCACGTGAAGCGCAAAAGAAGCTGCCCCTGGATTGGGAGCTCACGCGAGAACGAGGGTTGCCCGCTCTGCGATATGGAACGATCAACGATCCTATACCTACAGGCAATGGCTGGACGCCGATGCGAGACTACCACAAGTTGGGCAATCTGTACAGCGGTAATATGTGCTTCATGGCTGCCGATGCGCCATTCTTTCCCGCGTCACTTCCCTCAGATGGTCTTCTCGATTTGGTCACGATCGATGGTGATGTTGGACGGCTCAAGTCGGTCAAAATGTTACTGGCTGTGCCAGAAAACAACTTCTTCGACATGGCGCAGGTCAATGTGCGCAAAATCAGCGCGCTCCGTGTTATACCCAAGTACGGCAAACATGCCCCGAACGCGAAGCCGAAGAAGGGGTCTCACAACGAAGACGGCGGCTATTTCAGCGTGTGTGGCGAGAAGTTCCCTTTTGAACCGTTTCAAATTGAGATCCACAGGGGCATTGCCACGGTCCTTAGCAAGCGGCCTGGCCTGTATGAGGGTCCGGGCCCGAAAGGGTGGGAGGAACTCGTGCAGCAAGATCAAGAAGGGGAGGAGACGAGCGGCGTTTAGACGAGGACGCAGGGTCCTTGACGTTTGTGAGCATTTCGATATGATACCCCACCGGTGTATGGCCAGACTACACAGCATCATCAGGCGTCAATGAACATTTCAGCATCATTGATGCGATGGCAGCCTCTTGGCTCGTATTTTACGTGCTAATGCTTGGAAGCCCACTGGAAATATTCTCAAACAGGACGCGGGCTCAACTGATCCGCGTAGGTTGTGGTCTGCTTTGTCGCCAAAAAGCGACTGAAGGCTTCCAGGCTCATTTTTGCTCAGCCTGCCCGTTCCATGATTGTGATAGCCACGTCCGTGCCGCGTAGGGTGGACGGGTGCGTTCGAGCCAGGGGATATTTGCCGGAGGTCACCATCTACCACATTTTGACGACAGCGGCCAGAAGGGTCTAGTGCATGCAGTCTCACTCGAGTATCTCAGCACCCGGCCCAGACATCCCGGCTGAATACAGGAACTCTTTTATCGAGCAACAGCGGCACCGCCAGCTTGATTTCGGTGGTGGAATTCTGGCTAAATTCAAGCAATGGCTTGGCAATCCGACCAAGCGACAGCGGACTACCGCCCGTCGAAGCATAGATAATTCTTGGCCTCTCCAGGGAGATTGATCATTCGGCGGAGAGAGTCAGCCAAGTCCAGGTCTTTGCCACTTCGGGGTTGGAGTGAAAACCTGGGGTTCCGGGGGCCCATGCAGCATCCTTGCCTACCTTCGTACTCCAGATCGTCCAGGTTGAGATCCCTGGACTCGGCATGGAGCCACTGGTCCATGTGGTCGAGATCGCGTCCTCGTCTCCCGCTACTGGTCCCGCCTGTGAACGACCACCAATCGTTACTCATACATATGAGCTGGGTGTCCTAGACTTGAGGATTTTCGGCTGATATCGAGCATGCTTGAAGCTCGACTTCCACTATATCTACTCACTGCTTGTCCCTCAATGACTGCCAGGGCAACCCTCAGTCGGCATTCTCCTTAGCCAATACCCTCGTCATGGGACTCTTCGACATCCCCAGCTCGAAGGGCAACGGTCTGGTGCCTGAGAGGCCACCAAAGGGCCACTTCTTCTTTGCTGGCCGCACCTTTCCCCGAGTCAAGTGGTGGAGAAATGGTCGTCTTCGGAAATTATACTTCGTGAGTCCCAGATCTCTGGCTGTTCTAGCGACTATCCTACTGACCCCAACGTAGTACATCGTCATCCTCGTCCTAACCAACACGGCAAATGGCTTCGACGGTTCCATGATGAACGGTCTTCAAGCACTTCCCTACTGGCAAGAGTACTTCGACTACCCCAAAGGCTCTATCCTGGGCTTCTTCAATGCCTGCATGTCTCTCGGTTCTCTCATCGGTCTCCCCTTCTGCCCCTTCATCGTCGATCGATACGGCCGCAAAATGGGTATTCTGATCGGCAGCCTTTTCCTCATTCTCGGTGTGGCGCTGCAATCTGCTGCCTCTGGTTTCGGCATGTTCGTCGGCGGCCGCTTCTTGCTCGGTTTCGGCATGTGCATTACGCTCTCTTCTGCGCCGCTGTTGATCGCCGAGCTGTCGCACCCACAGGATCGTGCTATTCTGTCCACTTACATGGGCTGTACATACCACTCCGGCGCTTTCATTGCCGCCTGGACGACCTACGGCACCCTGAAAATCCCATCGAACTGGGCTTGGCGCCTGCCATCGCTGTTGCAGTGCGTTTGCACTATCATCATCCTCTGCTTCCTCTACTGGATCCCGGAGTCTCCCCGTTGGTATGTGGACAAAGACATGCCTGAGAAGGCGCTTGATGTCCTCGCCTACTACCACGCCGATGGCAACAAGGATGACGAGTTCGTTCAACTCGAGTACACCGAGATTCGAACTGCCCTCGCGCTCGACAAGCAAATGGACCGCTCTTCGCGATGGACCGATTTCCTCAAGACCCCCGGCAACCGCAAGCGTATTGGTCTCATCTCCGCAATTGGTCTCTTCTCTCAGTGGTCCGGCAATGGCATCATCTCGTACTATTTGTCCAAGGTTCTCATCAGTATCGGCATTACCTCTCCCAGCGAGCAGCTAGGTCTCAACGGTGGCATGAAGGCTGCCGCTCTTGTGGTCAACTTTGTATTTGCCCTTTACGTTGATCGATTTGGTCGCCGGCCTATTTATATGATTTCGACGGTTGGCATGCTCGTTGCCTTCACCATCATCACCATCATCTCCGCACGATATGCTATCACTGGTATGGATGGGTTGGGCAACGGTGTTGTCGCCATGATCTTTTGTGAGTTTACCTCCCGTACCTCTTACGCGACCTCCATCGCTGACTGCTCTTAGTCTATGACTTCTTCTACAACTTCAAGTCCGGCTTGATGTCGACCTACACTACGGAAATCCTGCCTTACGGTCTTCGCGCCAAGGGCTACGTGTGGCTGAACTTCACCGTCACCCTTGCTCTGGTACGACATATGCTACCCAACGAGTCTTTCTTCGTGCTAACAGCTTACCTAGTTCTTCAATCAATACGCCAACTCGCCGGCCCTCGATGCCCTTGCATGGAAGTACTACATCTTCTACTGTGTCTTCCTCGCCTTTGAAGTTGTCATCATCTACCTGTACTTCGTGGAGACACGCTACACCCCCATGGAGGAGATTGCGAAGTACTTCGATGGTCCCGACGCCGGTGTGGCACACGTGGCCGAGATGACCCTGCAGCAGCGAGAGAAAGAGACCGAGGAGGAGGGCAAGTCGACGGTTGGAGTGCAGGAGGTGGAGGTCTCCACTGAGCGTAACAATACCGTGAGATGAATGGGTTCCAGGTACAATCTTCATAGCCGAATTCGAATTGGGCTAGCAGTGCTACAGAGTGAGCTATAGGTTTCCTCAGCAGTTAGCACTCTGATGAAATGCCGCATGGTGGTCTCTTCACGTCGCCCCTCCGTTACCGCCCAACCCTGAACAGCCTGCCTCGCCTGCATTATACCCCATCGCCCAAGCAGCGTCTGATTGGCATTTGCGATCCGCGGACGGCTCGTGGCATCACTGCTGTTGAGTAAGCATCGATTTGTATTCGGCAGGACACCGGGACAATGAATATGTCGCTCCTCTGCAGTCCGTGTGTCTGGATAAGGAGATCATGGGCGCTCTTTATGACCGCAGACACGAACACACGTCTTGGCAACGTCCTCCGAGTTTCGGACTTTGTTCCGGAAAGCTTCGTTGCTCGATCCTCACCTCGGGTATGGCATCAGCTCCGCAAAACTTCACGGCTGTAAATATATCTTGCTCAGCCTAACATACGTTACATTTGATGAGTTGCAGATGTAGTCGTCGGAACGCGTTGGATCTCCGCCTGCACTAAGACTACAAAAAGCGTACATCCTCGGAACACTTGGCGTTTGCATGACAAGCCACACGCCGTTCTATCGGACCACCACTACGCTGGACACGAAAGAGACCGAAGTTGTGGGCTGATATGGCGCCTCAGCTTTATACCCCCCCGCCCAACTTCAAGAATTTTCTCGATGACTATCGCAATACCGTCAACAAGCGATTTGGCTTATCGCTACGAGACTACCATGAGCTGCATCGCTTCTCGGTCGATAGACCCAACGATTTCTGGCTGTCCCTCTGGGACTTTCTTCCCATAAAGGCATCGGTCCAGCCCAAGCGGGGTGTCGACGAATCTATACCAATAGACGAGATCCCACAATTCTATGAAGGCTCACGCCTGAACTACGCCGAGAATCTCCTGTCCCGGACAGGACATAATATTGCCGTCAAAGCCATCAACGAGGAGAACCAGTGGAAAGGAGAAGAAGCCAGCTGGGATGAGCTGAGGGAACGGACACGTACGTTCGCTGATGCGATGAAAGCGACTGGGTTGAAGAAGGGGGACGTGGTCTGTGTTATCGGAGGTAGCACCATCAAGTCACTGTGCCTGCTGCTAGCTGCGGCGTCAATCGGTCTGATCTATTCGTCATTTGCCACCGACGCTGGCGAGCGTGTACTACTCGACCGCATTGGACAGCTGAAGCCGACGGTCTTGTTTGCGGAGTCTGCGTATAGCTACAACAGCAAACGGCACAGCATCACAGACCGGATAAATGCTGTCTGGTCACAGGTTGAGAAACCAAACGGGGCCGAGATTGTGGGGACTTCACATGATACCCCAGAAGGCTGGTCCCCGTTCAGAGATTTCCTTGGACGAGGCACAGGCGCCAAACTGGAGTTCGCCCAACTACCCTTCCATACACCGTTCGTAGTCATGTTTTCCTCTGGCACCACCGGTACTCCCAAAGGTATCGTACACTCGCAAGGCGGCTTGATAGTCAACGGAATGAAAGGTCAGTTACCTGTTGCTTACTACCAGAATGGTAAGATCCGCTGACAGATGTTGCAGAGCATATGCTCAACTACAACCACAGACCCGGTGCGGTGCACTTCCACTATGCCGGAATAGGCTGGACACTGTGGAACATCATGATTGGGGCCTTGTTCACAGGCGCGCAGATCGTGCTGTATGATGGCTCGCCGTTCTACCCTACCGCCGAGAAGTGCCTTGAAGCGATCATGAACCAGGGAGTGACATCGTTTGGTGCAGGCCCACGGTACTTCTCGGAGCTGCAGAAGGCCGGCGTGTATGCCAAGCCATATGTGTCCAAGGTTGACAAGATCCCCAGTGCCGGTGCGCTGCTCACAGCTTCAATGTCAAAATGGATCGTCGAGTCGTTCGGACCGATTTGCCAGATCTCTACATCGGGAGGCACAGAGCTGTGTGGCAACTTCGTTCATGGAACCCAGACTCTGCCCGTCTATGCAGGCGAAAACGCCGTCAAGTGCCTGGGCATGGACGTCGACATCTTTGACACGGAGGGGAAACCCGTACCAGCAGGCGAGAGTGGAGAGCTCGTCTGCAAGAAACCGTTCCCAAACATGCCGGCTATGTTCTGGAACGACCCAGATGGTAAACGCTACCACGCTGCATACTTCGAAAAGTACGACCACGTATGGACGCATGGCGATTTCATGCATCAGAACCCGAAGACCGGTGGCCTCATCATCTCCGGGCGCAGTGATGGCGTTCTGAATCCTTCTGGCATTCGCTTTGGCAGTGGGGAGATTTACAGTATCCTCGAGCGCGACTTCAAAGGTCAGATCGTGGATGCAATCTGCGTCGGGCAGCAACGCGAGACAGATGCAGCTGAGAGGGTGTATCTGTTCCTACAGCTGCCCAGCGAGAAAAGAACAGTGCCGAAAGAACTCGACGAGGCCATTAGGAGGCAGGTTGCAACGGACCTCAGTAGAAGGCATGTCCCACATTTCATCTTCGCCGTCAAACGGATACCGTATAATGTGAACGGGAAACGGCTTGAGATCCCACTGAGGGCGGTCATATCGGAAGGCGAGCAGGGTCTGACGAAGCGAAAGTTTACTGCGGAGGAGAGGGAGGTGCTGGAAGAGTACCTGCCATTTTTTGACATAGAGAAGCTGACGGATGATGGGAACCTGAAGGCGAAGCTGTAAGATCGGCTGCACTGGAAGATCGGCTGCACTGGTATCTTGAAGACTGTACGTATCACAACTTTGAATCCGTCCACTTCGCGCTCCGCTTCTCCCTGAAAGCCGCCAAACCTTCCTTGGAGTTCTCACTCTTCATCAACTTATCATACATCTGGTCATGCGTGATCTGGAACGCCCGCTCCACGCTCGCCGTCTCCCACGCTTCCCTCAGTGCGGCCCTCGTGACGATGATGCCGTCCGGCGAGTTCGCCGCCAGCTTCTTGGCCAGCTCAAGCGTCTCCTCTAGCACGGTCTCCGGCGACATGGCGATCTTGCCAATCAAACGCAGGTCCAAGGCCTCCTTTGCACTGACCCGACGCCCTGTTAGCGCAATCTCGCTCGCGGCCTGTAGGCCCACGGTTTGCACCAGCCGGGGCAGACCGCCGCCATAGGCGTAGACGCCGACGAGGATCTCCGGCAGGCCGAACGACGCCTTGGGACTGGCGACTGTGATATCACTTGCAGAGATGTCAGCCGTGGTGATACTGTGATAGTGAGTACGGGTTCCCATTCATACCAATTCAGCACAATCTCAAAGCCGCCTCCCAACGCCAGGCCATTGACGGCAGCCAGCACGGGCTTCTTGCCCCTCCTCCGACTGAAGCCACCAAAACCCGACGGCGGATGCGCGTGCTTTGCCAGCTCGGGCCCATCGCCACCGAGCAGTTTCGCCTTCTGCGCCTCCTCGATCTCAATCAAGTCCGAGCCGGCGCAAAAGGCCTTCTGCCCGGATCCCGTGATGACGGCGACACGTAAGGAAGGCTGCTCGTCGAACCACTGCCAGAGTGCGTCGAACTCCCAGTTCATGCCATGGGTGATGGAGTTGTGCTTCTTGGGGCGGTTGAGCGTAACTAGAAGGATGTGAGGTGCGGGAAACGTGATGAGCGTGTCGGTTACGGGCGGGGGGCGGAGGTGGCCCATGCTTGCCCGGCGGTTGCGCTTGAAGCAGGGCGGAGGTATGTTGCTTGTCTGTGATTGATTGTCTGTAGCTCTCAACACTTTCCAAGACACGGCGAGCAAGACCAGAGCTTTCGCAAGACCCGGATCAGGTGGCCGAGGTTGGATGTTGCTGACATAAACTTGAGCTGCGGGGGATTTTCGCCAAGAGCAACAGAGCATTACGCTGGTATCTTCATTGGCTTCACCACACGACATGCATGTAGTTACTGTCGCCAGGACACTGTAACAAGGAGATCGACGATCAGGGTCACGGAAGATAGTTGTGTTAGTCGTGCATCTACCGAAATGGCCTGGAGGAATAACCTGGTCGCTGCCTTCAGTTCCAGCCAATCAGAAAGCAGGATCTCAGGCAGTGAATGCTGGCCACTGTGTCGCAGTTGGTGCGGTCTCCCAATTGCTTGCCAGGCATTCAGGAGTCAACTATACGCTCTCACGGCTCGGTGTATAGTTCCTACTAGGCTGCGAGCAGACACAAGATCTCCTCACGCACAACGCCGACGTTGACGAATAAAAGCTTGAGCATCGCCATCCCTTACCCCTACCATATCAGAAAACAGCTTCCCCTCTCTCCAAGCCAGACCATCACCTCCCCATCCATCCACCATCCACCAGCATGATCTCTCCCGAGACGTACGCGCTCGCGCTGCTGGCCAGAAACACGGTCGGGCCTCGGAAGTCGTCCGGCACGCCAAATCTCTGCGCAGGGATCCGCTCAAACAGCTGCCTCTTGCGCTGCTCGTCCTTCATCAGCGCCTCGTTCATATCTGTGTCAATGTAGCCCGGTGCTATGGCGTTTACGTTGATGCCCTCCGCCGCCCACTGATTCGACAAGGCTTTCGTGAGCTGCGCCACTCCGCCTTTTGCGGCGGCGTACGCAGGTACGTTCAGACCGCCTGGTCAGCCAGTCAGCAAAGTCCAATCCTCGCTCGGGGATGCGACCGTATGCAATCCCCATGTTTTGGTCTACGAGGTTTGGTCCCCATCGGAAAGCAAGAGCACTGACCTTGAAAGCTGACCAAGCTCGCCACGTTGATGATGTTCCCCCTCCGCGGTCCCGGTCGAGTGAGCATGTAAGCGCCAAAGTCACGACACAGAGTCCACACCGTGTTGAGATTGACCTGCAGGACCTCAGCCCAGTCACTGTCCGGGAACTGGTGCGCAGGGTGCCGTCGTTGGATGCCCGCGCTCGTCACCAGGATCGAGACGTCGTGTTTATCAGCCAGAATGCGCTTGGCGAGGCCGCCAACGTCGCCCGCGGAGGCCAGATCCGCAGTGTAGATCTGACAGGAACGGCCGAGGGTGTCGACCTGAGATTGTGTCGAAGTGTTGGATGTATCACGCTGTCCAAGAATTGTCAGTACGACCAAGGCGTCCAAGCTTCGCGGTATCGAGCCCATCCAACGAACGGACGTACCTGGACCAAGATGATGTCTGCGCCGGCTTCGGCGAGCGCCAGTGCCATGGCTTGTCCGATACCACGCGTACCGCCAGTAACGACGGCGGTGCGACCGGAGAGGTCAAAGAGCTGGGGCAGCGATGTAGCCGACATGGTCGCGGAGAATTCCTGCGGCGTCTTTGGATTCCGTTGGAGATATTACTGGCCTGTACGGCGGGCGGCTGGAACGATATTGGGTAGTGTGAAGTCCTGAACGCTTGTTGAGGCAACGTTGAATCCCCTCCTACCTGGCGAGAAATAGCGACTGCTGTCGGACTTAGTTCGCGATTGAATACTGTGCAGAGTTCGGGCCCAGGTGGACCACCATGCCAGACGGAGTTGCGGTGCGGGGTGGCACGCCACTTTCCCCCGAAGCACGGGGTGGCCGCCGAGACGTCATGCCACACCCCCACGACTACTTCGCAGGTGTGGATCTATCTCGGTCCATGCGGCATGCGGTGGGCCGTCAGCGTTTATAGCAAGACGGGCTAGCATGAATGTTTCTTGTTAGTCTTGATCTGGAGGCGACCACAGGACCCGGACCTGAGTGGCCTGGAATATGACTGCACACAGTACCAGTACCTTTTGAACGTCCTATTTAAACGAAAGGTAAATGAGGTGGTCTAGTGTACATCTCGAGTACTCAGGCAGCGACTTTACTTTTTCTTCAACCATTCGAGATGCCTTAGAGGGTGTAGCGGAAACCGGCAGCTAGTTGGGCCTCTGTTGGCCCGTTCTTGCCCACTGACTTTCCTTGCTCAAGCTTAGCATTGACCCTGCGCAGATAGAAGAAAGTAGCCGTGGCGAAGCCGATAGCCAGACCGGTGGCAGCAATATTGACGATGAAGGCCTCCAGAAATCTTGGGGCATTGCCGTAAAGGTAGCTTCCCCAAATATTGGGCGTGTTGCTGCAGAGAAGCGTGTCAGTAGGACATCCCGTGACTGGGGAGCAATGTACGTACCAAATTGCGTTGATCAGCGCGATGGCGCTCGCGCGCTTCGGTGCCGGCTGGTTCAAGCTGCCTGTGATCCAGGACAAGATGACGACGGCTGAAGCGTAGAACGACCCGGGTAGCAGCATGATCGCCACGTATCGCGCGGCGATGCTCAATGAAGACACTGCAATGATGTTGGCGACCAAGGTGATGATAAGAGGTCCTACAATATGGAGGAAACGCCGTTGCGTGCGGTCGGACCAGAAGCCGTTGAGAAGCATGGTGAACACACAGAGCACAAATGGTGGGGCTGTGAGACCATAGGTCTTGGTTCTGGAGTATCCAAGCCCTCCGACGACACTGGGAAAGAACTGTAACAGAGTCAGTAGAATGCTCTGCCGGCAGTATAGTCACTTACGTTGGTAACAGCCCCGACAATGTAGCAGCTGTAGAGAATACCCATCAACAGCCATGTCTTGGGGTCTGCAATGGCCAGCTTGAGGCCTTGCCATGCGCTGATCTCTTCTCTATGGTCCTCCTGTCCCAGATCGGCCGCGTAATTCCACTGCACCCACTCACACTCAATCTGCGAGAGTGTCATGATCTTCTTGTTGGAGTTAGGCAAGATCAGTGCAAAGATTAGGGCCAAGCCGATCGTTATGATACCCTCAACGAGGAAGAGCTGCAGCTGTTAGTATGACGCAAAGTCCGTTGTTGGTACATTCTTACCCATCGCCAGCCTTCCAGGCCACTTTTGCCATCGAGCTTGAGAATAGCGATGGCAAACAACCCTCCGAATGCGTTGCCGGCCTGACTTCCGCTGTAGAGAATGGCGGTTCTCAAAGCAAACTGCTTTCGGTTGTAGAACATGCTCAGGAACTGAAGCTCTGGTTAGATTCTGCATCTGAATTAACGCCATGGATCGACGTTTTTCAAGACTCACATATAGCGCGCCTGGAAAGAAAGCCGCCTCGATGAATCCCAAGAAAAAGCGCGCGGACAGTAGGCCGGCGTAGTTCTTGACAACAGCCATCAGAGCACTGATGACACCCCATAAGGCCATGGCTCCGCAGATGTATATGCCAGGCTTCTTGATCTTTGAGACGATCATGTTGCTCGGAACTTGCATCAGGATGTATCCGACGAATAGAATGCTTACGCACGTCTGATACTGCACATCGGTGATGTTCAGATCCTCTTCGATGTCTGCAAGGCGAGCTGAGGCGATGTTTTGCCGGTCAAGATAGTTAAGGATGTACTGTAGACGGTCAGCGGCTATCAAACCTCACGTAGACAATTGGGAACCTACCATTACCACCATTATCGGCATGATAATGCAGTCCATCTTAAGCGTGGCTTTCTTGCCGATTCGTTCATACTCCGACGGGCTCAGGGCTGCCAGGCTGGCTGGCATTTCTAAAGCGGGACCATGTTGTCCTTGGAGGTGTTGCTTGTCGACAGCTTCGACCTCTAACGGAGCAGGAGTCTTCTCTGCCTCCATTGCGTGGAGAGTCGTGCTTCTTTGCGGGAGTAATTTGATGGAACGATGAGGAAAATCAAGTAGACAATGACTATGGTTTGATGCAAAGGCAGTGACGGCGTCGCAAGTATATGGATGGGAGCATATATTGGGTCTTAGTAAGTAAGGAATCACGGGGAAACTTTCTGGATCTTGAAGAAATTAATAGCCAACTGATGTTAACAGCATTTGCGTGGGGGCTTCCCCAGCATAGTGTCAATCTCTTTAGGCGAGTACCTAGCAAGTCACCACCCGGCGACCCGGTTCCAAGTCAATCCACTTTCAAGCAAAACTTAGACGATGCCCAGAGGTGCCAGTCGTTTTGGGGAGACCCTGCCAACCCCAAGAATTCTTCGCTTTGCTTGTGCGGAGACTTGATGGAGAAGCATCCCGCCAGTATGGGGGTGAGGTTTGGAGCGCTTGGGGGCCTCGTGAGACTGCCGTGGGGTTGGCCAAAATTTGCCACCATGAAGTCGGAAAGGAAGCCGAGTGCCGTGATCCTTAACCCCAACTAAAACTAGCAGGCTTCGCTGTTGACGATTCGAATTACTAGAGACAAATCTGCAGGGCAAGCATAGCTCATACACCAGCGATATCGACTATACAGAGAAGATGGCTGCGAACGGAGTTGAACAGAAACTCGCTCTGCACCACAAGGGCAGCAATGACCCGTTACCTCGAATCAAGACGATCGAATGGTTCCGCGTGAAACCACGATGGCTATTTGTCAAGATCACTGACGAGTCTGGAGGCTACGGATGGGGTGAAGCGACCCTTGAAGGCCACGACAAGGCCGTCGAGGGTGCTCTGTCGGAAATGGCTGACCGACTTGCCGGTTACGTCGCAGAGTGAGTGTGCTAGAGTTTCAAGTCCAGTGGGCAATCACTGACAGCACATGCAGTGATATTGAGCATATTTGGCAGACATTCTGGAGATTGGGCTTCTACAGAGGTGGCCCAGTTTTCATGTCTGCCCTATCCGGTATCGACATTGCTCTATGGGATCTAAAAGCTCGTCGTCTGAATGTGCCCATATATCAGCTGCTCGGAGGTAAGGTCAGGAACAAAGTGCAGGTCTATGCATGGATCGGTGGCGATCGGCCTGCAGATGTGGAAGTCGCTGCCAAAGCTCGCATCGCTCAAGGTCTCCGCTGTGTCAAAATGAATGCCACAGAGGATGTCTGCTGGCTAGATTCGCCGGCCGTGCTCGATTCGACTGTGGAACGTCTGAAGCAAGTCAAGGCACTTGGCCTAGACGCAGGGCTTGACTTCCATGGCCGGCTGCACAAGTCAATGGCCAAGCAGTTGGCAAGAGCGCTAGAGCCCCACAGGCCTCTGTTCATCGAAGAACCGCTGCTGGTAGAACATCCAGAGGCACTGAAGCAGCTGGCAGGCATGACTACTATCCCAATTGCGTTCGGCGAGCGTATCTACACCCGCTGGGACGCAAAAAGATTTCTCGAGGACGCATGCGTTGACGTTCTTCAGCCAGACATTGCCCATGCTGGTGGCATCTCAGAAACAAAGAAGATCGCTCAGCTTGCAGAGACATATGACGTGGCTATTGCTCCTCACTGTCCGCTTGGTCCGATCGCTCTGGCCGCGTCCATGCAAGTTGCAATCAGCATCCCCAACTTTGTCATTCAGGAGATGTCTCTGGGCATGCACTACAACACTGAGGCGGGCGAGGAGGATCTCATGACCTATGTCAAGGACCCCAAGGTCTTTGACATCGAAGATGGGTACATCAAGGTCCTCACCGGGCCAGGTCTCGGTATAGAAGTCGACGAAGAGGCAGTTCGGCGGATAGCTAAAGACACTGGCTACTGGCAATGCAAGGAATTCTACGGACCTGATGGATCGATTCGAGAATGGTAGGTCTATAGATTGTTGAACAGAAAATGTACTCGAAATACTTCACAGTTTTACTAAACCGCCATCGATGACCTCCATTTCCACCCTTTTCGAATTCACCATGCCCGGCTCCAGATGCTTTACCTTGCTGGCTCCAGTGAGGGCCATGTTGGTCTCTATCTCAGATCGTAGCAGCGAGACCAGATGCCCGACACCCTCCTCACCATAGCCACCGGTCATCGAGTACAGGAATGGCCTTCCAATCCCCACTGCTGTACATCCGAGAGCCAGAGCCTTAACGACATCCGTCCCCCGTCGAACGCCACCATCAAGATACACTTCGAACTTCCGTTGCCCATAATTCGGTGCCTTCTTTGTCAGCAGATGCGGGGCGTACCTCCTAATTTCCAGCAACGTGACCAGTGGTGCTTGGGCGGTATCGATACTTCTGCCTCCATGATGGCTAAGTACTACGCCGTTGAGACCCCTTTTGTATGCCATTACCGCATCCTCAACGCTCTGGACACCCTTCAAAACCAATGGCAGCTTGGTAATGCTTCTGATCCAGTCAAGATCTTCCCAGACCAGAGCTGGGTTCAGCAAGCCGCTGCTACTGCTTTTTGCGACACCAGCAGAGGTATTGAAGGTCCCCTCCTTAGCTTTGAGTCGATTGTCCATCTCGCGCTTCCCTAGTACCGGCGAGTCAACCGTAACCCAAATCGCTTTGTATCCTAGTTCTTCGGCTCTTCTGATCGTGGCTTCGGCTCTCGTTCTATCCTGGTTGACATACAACTGGAACATCATGGTCGTCCCATGCGCATTACCTGCTGCCGTTATCTCTTCGTGCCCCTTGCTAGGCGCCGTTGGCACCACCTGAATAATCTTGTCTTTGCCGGCTGCACGTGCCAAAGCACATTCTGCATCTGGATGCGCGTACTTCCCCAAGCCAGTCGGGGAGATGTACACTGGTAATGATGAATGATGGCCAAGAATCGACACGGTCGTATCTACTGCAGATACATCACGCAGTACTCGCGGGCGAAGCTTCATGAGGCGAAAGATTCGTCGGCAGTCTGCAATGCTGTACATGTCATCAGCACCAGATGCGTAGTAGGCCCAGCCCGTAGGACTGAGGTGCTTCTGGGCAGAAATTTCAAAGTCGTCCACGCTGATGATCGAAGATAGTGATAGATGGTCTGCCTTGGCCGGTTCTGAAGTGTGGTTTATCTCGGGATTCTGGGGCCGCTGCTTGAGCTTGTGGGTAGTTGAAGTGTCAAATTCCCCTATACAGGATGATGGTGGGAGGATGGATGCTACAAGGTCAGGGTTATGCATCGCATCGTAGTCCTCAGTTGCGTCCTGGCCGGCAAGCCTAGCCAACAGCTGCTCACCGCCGGGATGTGCTGAGAGATAGTCTGCCGACTTGATGTCAGGAACCATTACCCGTGGAGAAGAACATTATAGCCATACCTGTGACGTCCCATACTTTGTTGTGAAGCACAATCCAGCAGGAGGATTTCGTGGCATGCTTGGCCACCTCCCCTCCACTTATCGCCATCGAGTCTTGCCTCAATCTGTGTTGTGAGCCTAAGTTGGCTGCTTGTTGAAGGCGGTAGTGTTCCAAGCGCTCTCAAGGCGCTGGTCGACGCTACATACTTCCACCAAGGTCGCCCCACAAGTTTAGGCGATGGCTTCACACAAATCGGAAATCCCGTGGAGGTTGTCAACATTGCGGAGTGGGGTTAACTTCATGTTACTCCGAATCGGGGGTTCGGTCACCCCCGCGCCGCCGCCCCCACGAGAATCCATGTCTCTCCGCACACGGGGGCGCGACAACTCGGCGTGAAGGCCCCCGACCACGTTGACTTCAAGACAAACGACTACACATGCGAATTTGTACTGCGTGCCGCGGAGGCAACCTGTTCTCAGCCATCACGTCCACATAGTGACTCGATCCAACGATCATGTCAGACCACGTCGACATTTTACTTTACGGGCTGGGCGCAATCGGCTCCTTCTACGCCTTCATCTTGAGCATCCCACCACAGGTCCAGCTTTCAGTGGTATGCCGCTCTAACTATGAGGCAGTCAAGGCGCGCGGCCTCCAAATCACGTCCGAAAACCATGGGCAGCACACTATTACACCCGTCCAAGTCTTGCGTGACCCATCGGAGGCGGGCAAGACGTTTGACTACATTGTGTGCGCTCACAAAGCCATAGATCAGGACGCCGTCCCCAAACGCCTGGCTCCCGCCGTGGGACCCAACACGACGCTAGTCATCATCCAGAATGGTGTTGGGAACGAGGACCCCTTCCGTGCCAGTTTTCCCAACAACACAATTCTCAGCTGCGTGACCTGGGTAGGCGCCACGCAGGCCTCACCGGGAGTCATCAAGCACACCAAATCAGAAGATATGCAGATAGGCCTGTTTCCAAACACATCTCTCGACTCGAGCCGCGAGCAGCAGCGACTGCAAGCATTCGCCAGGCTGCTGACCGAAGGCAAGACGGTGTTCCAGGTGGTGCCCAACGTTCAGATTCAACGCTGGGAGAAGGTTGTGTGGAACGCAGCATGGAATAGTCTGACAAGCATGACCCTGCTTAGCACACACGACTGGCTGAACTCGTCTGAGGACGCCACGCCCATGACACGACAGCTGATGCGGGAGGTGATCGATGTGGCGAGAGCTTGCCATGTCCCGCTTGAGTATGATTTGATCGATCGGCTAAACGCGAAGATACTGGCTATGCCGCCGATTGGGAGCAGTATGCGGACGGATGTCGAAAACGGTCGGCCTTTGGAAGTGGACGTCATCTTGGGTACGCCTGTGCGGAGAGCCAAGGAGAAAGGGATACAAGTCCCCGTCTTGCAGACTTTGTATACTGTCATGAGGGGTATTGACATGCGCATGAGGAACCAATAGAACAGACTAGGGATTCGTGGCACTAGATGTAGCTCGGTGCGGCTGTCTGCTTCGCCAAGAGTTTTACTGCCTGAGGTGTACCGTTGTGGCGCGCGTGGTATCACTGCCCCCCGAGACCGTGTGATATGCCTTTCGCACTTTCATTTGTATCTATCGTGTCGCTGCCATACTATATCCTAGCTACCCTATGCAACACTGACAAAGAAGTTGCTTTCGCCTTCCTTCTTCTGCACTGTCCCCATCTTCAAGATATCGTCCCCTACTGCCAGCCGCAAGCGCTCCGCTGTCGCCGGACTATCCAGAACCAACGTCTCGGTCACACCGTTCTGCTTTCTCGCCGCCTTGAGCGCCTCTCGCAGCGCAAACAGAACTGTCGCACCCAAGAACAAAGGCGGCTCGCCGATTCCCTTACTGCTCTGAATGGTCCGCAGCGGGCTCCAATCTTCTCCTTGCAAGAAACTTACGTTGAACACCTGTGGGATATCCGCGAAACCCGGGATCTTATATGTTCCTGGACCCCTCGTGAACAGCTGGCCCTGCTTCGTCCACAGGCTCTCCTCCATAGTGAACAGCCCTTGCCCCTGCACAAATGCGCCCTCAATCTGGCCATAGTCAATTGCAGGGTTGATGGAGCGACCGACATCCATCTTGATATCGGTCCGTAGAACGGTGTGGTCGCCGGTCAGCAGGTCCAACTCCACCTCAGTACAGGCGACACCCTGCGTGAAGTAGTAGTACATCGGCAGCACGGAGTTGGCGTCGTAGTTGCCCCACTTGTAACCCACACGCGGCATCTTCCAGAAGCCAGTCGCGCTCAAGTTGACACGGTCCAGATACGCAGCGTGCGCGACCTGCTTCATTGTGGCACCGGCGCCAAACTTCTCCCAGTACGGCGCCAGCCGCTCGTTGAGCTGGGTGCAGGCGTCCAGGATTGCCATGCCGTTCAGGTCGGAGCCAGATGAGGCAGCGGTTGGGGAGGCGTTGGCGGTACTGTATGTTGCGGTGTCCTGGGTGTAGACGGCATCGATGGGTACTTTCAGCTCTTGCGCGGCGACCTGGCACATCTTCGTGTAAAGTCCTTGACCCATTTCTGTTCCGGCATGGTTAAGCAGAACAGAGCCGTCGGCGTAAATCTTGACGTTGGCGCTGGCCTGGTTGAGGTGTACCGCGGTCGCGAAGGAGATTCCGAACTTGACGGGAATTAGGCAGATGCCACGCTTTTTCCACTTGTGAGATGCGTTGAATGACTCGATGGCTGTATGACGAGCATCGTAGTCACACTCCTTTCGTGTGAGGTCCATCAACCGAGGGATATGCCAGTCTTGATCAATCCTCTGGAGGAAAGGCGTACGATCATTCTCCTTGTAGAGATTCTTGACTCGCAGGTCATCTACAGACATACCTAGACCATCTGCAACAGCAGTCATGTAGGTCTCCGTGATGAACATGGCTTGTGGGCCACCAAAGCCGCGGAAAGCGGTGTTGCTGTGTGTGTTGGTCTTGCAGACATGGCCACGGATCCATGCATGCGGAAAGTTGTAGCAGCTATCAACATGAGTGCACGCACGGTCCATGACAGCCGCACTCATGTCGTAACTAAACCCAGCATTGTTGTATAGGTCGCAATCGAGGGCAACAAGGGTGCCATCGTTCATGACGCCAACCTTCCAGCGTGCTTGGAATGGATGTCGCTGACCAGAAGTCATCATATCCTCTTCGCGGGTGAGCATACAACGTATAGGACGCTTCTCCTTCTTGGCAGCTATGGCAAGCGCGCAGGCGATAGGCACGCTGCGGGATTCTTTGCCACCGAAGCCGCCCCCAAGGCGTCTGACCCGGGCGTTGATACGGTTAGATGGAACTCCAGTGACGTGGCTGACAAACTCTTGAGTTTCCATAGTGTTCTGGGTTGATGTCCAGACGTCCATACTGCCATCCTCGGTGTGGGGCACTACGAGAGCAGCGTTTGTTTCGAGATAGAAGTGCTCTTGACCGCCCATTCTGATGACGCCTTCGAACACCCTGTCACACTTGGCGAAGATTTCATTCATGTCTCCTTCGATAGCGGCACCCTTTTTAAGCATTTTTCCGTGTGAATAGAAGCTGTTAGCCTCGATGGCCTCGTCGATGGTAAGGATAGTGGGCAAGTCTTCCCACGCAATCTTCACGAGCTTGGCGGCAGCTTGAGCTTGGAGTTGGGTCTCAGCATAGACAAGCCCTATAGCTTGACCATGCGATTCGACTTCGTCTTCAGCAAAGACGGGTTCATCCTTCCGAATCGAGCCCCATCGATTCTGCGCTGGAGTGATTGATGTACGGTCGACATAGCCTAGGGCGAGGCCTGGACCAATCGCGGGTGTCCAGTCAATGCTGACGATTCTTGCATGGCCCCTCGGCGAGAATACAAAGGCACCGTAGAGCTCGCGGTTCTGGTGTGGAATGTCGTCGACGTATTCTGCCTCACCAGTCGCTTGCTTCAGACCTGATAAGTGTGGGATTTGTTTGCCGACTACACGTTGTTCGTGGGGGTTGTAGTTGTCTCGTGTGCCAGAAGAAATGTTTCTGTGGATCTCTTCGATGAGATCCTTGTCCACCTGCCCCAGCTCCAGGTCGACGACGACCTCATGCCAGAATCGGAAGAAGAAGGACATAGCAAGCGTCTTCCGGTAGGTGGCCATGCCGCCTGGCACACCGAAAGGCAGGTTGAAGTCTTGGGAGATTGCTTTCATGCCTGCATCCAGAGTTCTTGAATCATACCAGGGCTGCCCTTGTAGCACGGCCATAGAACGTTTTGCTAGGACCGTGAGCGGTGCCATACCCCCGTATGCCAGAGCAATATGTTCCACTTTGCCGGACTCATCAAGCCTTACACAGAAAGCGGCGGTGACAATTGCAATATCGTCGTCCTTCCTCTTCGCTTGCTTGTAGGCTTTGAAAATCTGTCGTTCTTCCTGAGAAGGGAGAGGAATACGAATGCTGGTAATGAGAGCATTGGCTGGTAGAGCAGTGGTGCGGTAAGATTTGAAGAAGCTGGCCATTGGTAGCATCATCTCGCCTTCATGATGACTCTTTGCGACCACTGTCGCGCCAGCGGCAAGCAGGACTGGATTCAAGTCTGAGATCGGGGAAGCCGTGGCAAGGTTGCCAGCGAGCGAAGCCGCGTTCCTAATCTGCCGGCCGGCAAAGTACCGCAGCTGTTTTCTGCACGCCTCAAGCACTAAACCTCGTCGTCCGAGCTTCTGAGAAAGGGACTGACAGACCGACTCGACCTCTGTCAAGGATGTGTTTGCACCAATAATGAGCTCTTTCAGACTTGCAAGGTCCTCTGGTGTTTCCGGCACAGCGGTGGCTGTGAGCTCAGGGAGGTCACCAATGAAGACCGAGATCACAAATTTGGAGTTCTTGAACCTGATCTCGACTTGCACCTCACTTGATCCTGCAACTACTTTTGCTGTCGGTTCCAGGTCTTTGATCCTCAATACTTGATCGAGAGTCGTTGGTCGGAGCCATATCGCGGTGGAGTTGCCGTAGCAAACGGGTTCCGCTTGAAACTTCCGCAGAGCTGGTGGATAGATGAGCTCCGTTCCTGGCACATATGGAGCAAAGGTGGCCTTGAGACGCCCGTCATCGCTCTTGGGAGGTTCAGCGTCGACATTGGTGCCGGCTTTTGTGCCCTCGCCTTCTTCCCCTGGCAACGGGTTCCGTTCGCGTTGTCTTATTGGTTTTGCGTATTCTGCGCCGGCGACATCAATCTCGTCGCTGGTGTTGGATGTGGTATCATGACTGCTCTTGGTAGCGTCGCTGGATGCGCCATCTGCTGAGCTCTCGCGGCTTGAGGCTGCTGGTCGGTCTCGACAGCAACCGCCTGGCCTACCACAGCTGCGGCGTGATGTGCCACTGTTGGCGGGAGCTTCCTCGGACTTGTATGGGATATCATCGTCTAGCTGATCCACGGGTACGGCGACCATTCCTGGCTGGGGCTCCTTTACTTTGCCTTTGAGGTCTTCCTTGATGAATGTCTTCGCAGCTTGTAGGATCGGCTTGTAGCCAGTGCACCTACAGAGATTTCCATCCAAGACACCCTCCAACTCAATATTTTCGGCCGACAGGTCAAATACTTGGGTTTGTGGGTCCCAAGCGTTCCGTATGAGAGCATAAAGAGACATGACTATTCCTGGTGTGCAGAAGCCACATTGTGACCCATGCAATTTGGCGATCCGCTCCTGTAACGGATGTGGTCGTTCGACACTCCCCAACCCCTCGACTGTGATAAGATGCTTTCCAACCACGCCAGCAAGGGGATATAAACATGCATTCACAGCGATATGCACGGGTCGACCTTTTCTGGAGTGGTAGGTCTGCAGGACGACAGTGCACGCGCCACACCCACCCTCGCCGCAACCCAGTTTCGTTCCCTTGCTGTCATGTCGCGATCGGATGAAGTCAAGCAGTGTCCACGCCGGATCAGGGTTGTTCAGCTCGACTTTCGAGCCGTTCATGTAAAATGTCAGGGTCGATTGGGTAAACTCCGCCTCGATCAAAGGCTGGAGGTTCTCAAACGCCGTAGGCATCGTCGCCCTCTTCGCGGTGAAAGGTAGGCTCATCGTTACAGTCTCTACCAGCTGTGGCAGGACGTCAAGTACAGTGGCTAAGTGGCAGACCCCTTTCACCTTACACTAGCTCGAAGATTGTAGCGCCGCTTGCTGAGCGAGACCTACGCACATGCGTCTTTGCCACCGTGGGCAACTAGGAACAACGTCGTAGTGTCGACACATGTCGATGAATGTACGCCGATCCACAGACTTGGACCAGTCTCCGCACATATCCGTTGTCGATGTGTCAGCGAAGAAGCTCAGTGGACCGAAGGTCTATCTCTCGTGAGAAGTGGGGGAGACACGTATTCCAGAAAGTCCTGAAGATGGCGCGGAACAGAGGCCGTATGCTTGGCACACCGCCCACTTCTCACGTCGCCGATGTGTCCGCTGTTCACCCACCTTGCTGCCATACTGTCTCCACGACCACAAATCTACATGCCCCAACACCAGAATGGTCCAGAAGTTGAGGTGCGCTACTCCATAATGTCGACGCTTGAGGCTGGAGCGACATGGACCCAGGTTAGGTTTTTCCGAGCACGACATGGTGATGTCCAAAACCCTTTTCGCCGATTGCACCAACGTCTTTCCCCTTGCAACTCATCATTCATCTTCCATTCCTATCCTGCATAGCCATTCCTAGGGCATCTGCACTCGCTTTCGAACACTCCCAGTCACTCTCAACGTTCCTCCGCCGCCACGATGCCGTCCAGAGTATCACCCTCGGGCTTCAAGCCCTTGAACGAGACCACACTGTTCAAGCCCCTAAAGCTAGGCCACCTCGATCTCGAGCATAGAGTTCTTCAAGCGCCTCTCACGCGCATGCGCGCGCCAGAGGAATCTTCTGGTGTATATGTGTGCTCGGACATCAACGTGGAGTACTATGGCCAGAGAGCTTCAAAGGGCGGGTTCCAGCTGACCGAAGCATGCCCAATCAGCCGTCTCGCTTGTGGCTATAAGGGCGTGCCTGGTATTTTTACCCCCGGCCAGATCGCCGGCTGGAAGCGAGTCACCGATGCAGTGCATGCTAAGGGTGGTTTCATCTACTGCCAGCTGTGGCATGTCGGCCGCGCTACCGTACCCGATTTTCTGGACGGTCACCCCGCGGTGAGCTCCAGCGACATTCCTATCACTGGCAATGCCCTCACCGGGGCACCTTACGCAAATACGCCTCCTAAGCCAATGACCGTTGAGGACATTCAGGAAGCTACCAAGGAATTTGCAGCCGCGGCGAAGCGTGCTCTGGAGGCCGGTTTTGATGGAGTCGAGATCCACGGTGCCAACGGCTACTTGCTTGATCAGTTCCTGCACGATAATGTCAACACCCGCACTGATGCCTACGGAGGCTCTGTGGAGAAGAGATGTCGATTTCCCATCGAGGTCATCAAAGCTGTGACCGAAGCGATTGGCGCAGACAAGGTCGGCATAAGACTGTCGCCCTACAAGTAAGTACCTTAGAGTCGCAGCACTCCCGGTCCTCTTCCACCCCCACCCAGCTCTTGATCTCAAGGCGAAAACTGACTCGGTTTGCAGCTACTTCCAAGATACTCGTGATTCGAACCCCAACCAGCACTGGGCATACCTCTGTGAACAGCTCGCGAGTCTCCCCAAAGAAAACAGACTTTCCTACGTGCATATGGTCGAGCCGCGATTTGACGAGGTCCTCGACGAGTCGGCGAAATTGGGCTCTCTCGAGAAGGAAACCTCCTCAAACAAGAACTCCCTGACACCTTTCCGCCAGATTCTCGCAAAGGGTGACATCAAATTCCTTGCAGCTGGAAACTACAACCGCGACAATGCTGCTCCTAAAGTTGAGTCCGGAGACGCCGATGCCATCATTTTCGGAAGATGGTTCATCGCAAATCCGGATCTGCCCAGGAGGCTTGCCGAAGGCCTTCCCCTCAACCCCTACGATCGCACTACATTCTACGGCGCCGATCCCCCTTCAAAAGGATACGTCGACTACCCGTTCTTTGAGCCAGGCTCGAAAGAAGTCACTGCGTAAGATATTGCAGGGCGGTCTGGCGGGCTCTCGCAGCATGAGGCATAGCATAGCATTGTACAGGAGCATCTAGAACATCCATGTAGGCACATGACATCTCCACATTACTCCAAGAGGTCCAATTGCCTACAATGGCTAGTCAATCCTGTCCGTTGGGACACGTAATTAAACCACAGGGGTGTACCCCGCGCCTGGAACTATACCCTAATCATGCAGCCCAAGACAACCTGTGGAAACCCTGTGGAAACCCCTTATCAGCACCAACGCCAATCCAGTCTCGATTCTCGACCGCTTTATCTCGATTAATGTGGCCGAAGATCAACAGTTTCGTTGATGTCGCAGCATTACGCGCTTCCCTTTGCGCTCTTTCCTCACGCTGTCGAGTCCCAACCCAGGTCTCGTTACTTCAGACTTTGAAAGGTGTCGTCGCCATTGTCAATCATTCAATCGTACACTGTCGCAAGCGCATGATAGCTGTTAATCGGTTCTACTGAAACGGATTTCGCAGGTGCTGTTGCACTTCGCGCGCCGTCCTAAATTCAAGCACGCCATGACCAATACACCGGTTAAGAAACATATATGTAGTTGGGGAGATTGCGGGAAGTCCTTCTCGAGGTCAGACCACCTTCAGCGACACATGCTCAACCACACCGCAGAAGGTAGTACGTGCGGTCGATGTTCAGCACATTTCAAACGTCAGGACCTGCTGGATCGTCACCTCGCCCGCCACCGGCAAAGAGATCAAGAAGGCAGAGGCCAGGATCTCCAGACTCGGAAGCGCATGTGGCGAGATGCGGATGGCAATATCGTGACCAAGCGCCCTGCTCTGCAAAGTCAATCCGATCTGGACAAAGGCTCCGGGGATGATATTGCAATGAACCTGGCGGAAGAAGACAGAGCTCCTTTTGCGGACGTCCAAGCGCCCCCGTCTCCGCCGAAATCTCAGCCTGGGACAGATCTCATGGACCAGCCGATGCAATACAACGATGATATGAATACAACTCATGACCACCAGGTCTTCGACTTCAGTCAAATGCCTGCTCGGGAGCATAGTGCAAATGATATGTACGATTTCCTTGCCAATTCTTCCTGGGGCCAAAAGCCCTCACAGTCAATACCTACCTCTGGCCAGGATGTGTGGGACGATGCATTCGCGCCCGACACGGCGAGTTCCTTCAACATGCCCTATACGACGATGAACAACTATACCTGGCTCTTTGATGTCAGCGCGACCCACCCGAGCTATGAAGCCCCAGCACCGGTACACATGAATATCTGGGGACCTCAAATGACCAACGAAGCACTGACCAACTTGAATAATGGTCCCAATGTAAGGACTGCAAATCAGTCAAACTCTCATGGTCTCCGAACGCCTCACCTGCCTTTACAGCAGCAATCACAGCAGCATTCGCTACCAATGCAAGCGTTCTTAGCGCAACAAGAATATCAGTCTCTCTCTTCCGAGGAGCCACCCAGTCTACCCGCTGTGAGCCAGACTCATTCTCAGCGTCTGTCGGAAGCGGCCCAGTCTTCTGTAACAACGTCGCCAGAAGCTCTATCCGCTAGTGACTACTCATTAGCATCCAGCAATACTTCCGCGGCTCAGCATGCTCCAAAGCAATCACCACCATATCAGCGTCCGTTCACTGCATCGTCCCTCGAATCGACCTCGATACAGTCATTTCACCCATGCAGCACATTCAGAAGTATGCCTCAGATCGACGACTTATCGAGGGGCCGGGTTGTCGACCTCATCGTCCAGGCCGGGACCAAAACACCCGATGGCTTGTTGGTAAATCGCGACCATCCACTTCTCTCGCTTGCGTCTCTCCAGACCTACTGTGACCTGTTCTTTACTCGATTCAACACTTGCTATCCATTGATCCACAGACCCACGTTTGACCCTGCGCAAGTCGAGACTCTCTTTCTCCTAGCCGTCTTACTACTGGGTTCAACCTATGGCGACAAATCAGCCCATAGACTAGCAGTGTGTATTCACGACGTCATGAGAGCGCAGATCTTCCAACACATGTCTTTCACCGCAACACCAGAGCTGTGGATCCTGCAGACTATTCTGCTCGTGGAATGCTTCGGCAAGTCGAGGGCTGGCCAGAAGCAGCACGACATGTCTCACTTGTTCCACGGTCTTTTGATCAAGTAAGTTCACCGCCTCCAAAACAGTACCCTCTCTGACAAAACCAAGCCTTATCCGCCGTAGTGACTGCCAAACTGTCCAGGCGCCCAAGATGAATGTTACAGACTGCACAGAGAATCTCGAGACCCATTGGCGTAGAGCTATGCAATACGAGGAGCGGAAGCGGTTGGCACAAATGTGCTTCTTGTGGGATGTCCAGCATGCAGTCCTCTTCTCCCAGTCCCTTTGCATGTCTTCATTTGAGCTGCGGACTGCGCTGCCCTGCAATCCGACGGTGTTCGAAGCCGAGACAGCGTCGGAATGGCAACAGCACGTCAGACGAGAGCCGGCACCCAAACACTTTTTGTCGGTCCTCAAGTCGTATATGTCCCCGTCAGCACCCACACAGAGCCACAACCTCAACGCCTTATCTCGCCTTCTCGTCCTGCACGGCTTGATGAGCGTGAGCTGGGACTTCACACGCCGCGACCAAACATCTCTTGGCTGCGGCAGCTTGATTGGTACCGACGACTGGCGATCAAGAATTGGTGCTTCCTACGATACCTGGAAGGCCGACTTTGATACCTACTGCTTGAATATCTCATCGTCGCTCAACAGAGCCACCGACTACCCAAATGTCAAGTCTGATTTCCAGCGTTTCTCCACCTCGACGCTTGCCATCTACCACGCCGCCCACATCATCCTCAACATCGAGATCCTCGATCTGCAAATCAGCGCTGGCGCTCGACACATCATCGGCCGTCCTGTGAGCCGGACGGACTACGAGCGATCGCGGCGGCAAGTCCGAGATTGGGCTCAGCAGAAGCCGGCCGGCACCACGTCGGCCTGTACAGCGGCATGGCATGCGGCGCAGTTGCTCCGAGATGGAATCATGAACCTCGACAACTGGAACGTGAACAACGCCTTCCACTATCCGTGGTGCCTGTACCTGGCCACCCTTACGTGCTGGGCATTCCACTGGGGGTGCAGGGAGGATCCTGGCACATCCGCCCCTGCCAACTACGATGCTCGAAGCGAGGATGCGGTGAGCCTGAGCATGGGCTTGTACGCCGATGAGAGTTCGTTGGATGAGGCCAACGCAGAGATGAATGCTCTCGTCTCTGGGATGACGAGCGGGGTACCGGAAGGACTCTGGCGGATAGCAGGCAAGTACTCGGCACGGGGTCTCACTATCGTCATGGCACAGCACCTCAGCAATGTGAGATGGGCGGTGGTGCATGAGGGCATGAAGGTCCTGAAGGGGTTGATGGCGAAGCAAGAAGTTTTGTGAATTGCTCTTCATACATAAAAAGGACATTTTTCAACTCCTCAAAACGAGGTCTGCTATAAGCTCGCCCTGATCGAATCGTCTCCCACCGCTCCCCTGGCTTTCTCTCCCTCGCTGTACCAATATCGATCTACGTCCTTATCGACCTCATACCCCAGCAGCTGGGGCGCCAAGTTGCTGTCCCGCCATGCCAGTGCCTCGCCGGGCTCCATCGCCTGCATCTTACGATCCCGCTCCTGCTGCTCTGCGCCGTCATGCAAATGATACAGCCACTGCTGCAAATTCCCCCTTCGTACCACCATCTCTGTTCTTTGCTTTCGGCACTTCTCGTACAGCTCGAGCAGCCTACGCCTCTCGGCCGGGTCCTTGGGATTCTTGCTTCGGGCAAAGAGCTCGCCGAGCACGGCGCCGTCCTCCAGTGCCATGCCCGCTCCGGACGCCAGGTACGGCAGCGTGGCGTGCACTGCGTCTCCGAGCAGCGTAAAGCTGCCGCTGGGATGACTCCAGCAGTCCATGCCTTCTCGTATGCTTAAGCGCCACTTGTGGACGCTCTCGCATAGAGCCAACAGTTTGACTATTCGGGGGTCCCAGTCCTTGTATAAGGCTTGCATCTGTAGATTTGTTAGGGATTTTGCTTCCAGATACTGGGTTGCCGTCTTACCTCGGCCACATTACCCGGCGTGACGTTGACTCCCTCAGGCATGTCGTCCGGCACCAGCAGGACCATATTGAACAGTTCGCCTCCGCGCAGCACGTAGTTGACTGCATGCGCATCTGGCCCTAGCCAATAGTTCACCTGCGGTGTCTCAATGAAGCTCCGCAGCTCGGGATCCTTCTTCATATCCTCTGTCTTGAGCAGCAACCGGTATGCCAGGTCCCCCGTCAGTGTTGGCGGATCAGGCTTACCCACCATGATCTCTCGCAGCCTGCTAGCTATCCCATCCGCACCCACAACCAAGTCCGCTCGCCACTCCTCGCCCCCTTCTAGCACCACCGTCGCCCCATCCTCTCGCGGCCGCACATCGGACACCTTTTTATTGACCTCCAACTTCGCGCCCAGCTCCACCGCCCTCTCCACCAAACACTTGTGCAGATTCGCACGATGGAAATCCCAGTACACGGTGCCAGGATACGGCGCGGCAGACTCGGCGGTACTCATGCGACTGATGAGATTGCCCTTCCAGCCCAGCATGTTGACGTGGCTGGGCTCGGTGGCATAGCGATCCAGCATGTCCCGGAGGCCCCATTCCTGCAGCACGCGGCTGCTGTTGGGCAGGACCTGGATGCCGGCGCCCACCTCGGCGATCTGCGCGGCGGCCTCGAGGATGGTGACAGAGTGGCCGGCGAGGAGGAGCGCGATGGCGCTGCCGACGCCGCCTAGGCCAGCGCCTACGACGATGATCTGTGAGGGTCTTGTTAGTAGGTTGTTGAGAGGGGGCGCATCGATGCAGGGAGCGTACCTCGAGGCGTGTGGACGCATCGCGCTGAATGTGCGGCTTAGGCTTGATGATGGTCTCGCCGGCGGTGGTTTTCGTCTTGTCTTTGACGACGTATCCGCTGATACCTGAGGAACGAAGAGCCATGGTGTCTAATGCTGGTGTCTGCTCTGCCTGGTGTTGCTTACTTGGGGCGCTGTAGTATACCCTTCGGGGCTGCCGCGTACGATAGGCTTCGGCTTGGTCGATCGGGGTGCGGGCTGGAAAGGCCGGTGCCTGGACTTCTAGATGAGGTCTTCCTCAGCCTCTGCACCTGTCACCTGTTCTGCGACGTTGTGCGGGTGTGTTTCAATGACACATCTACGGACGCTTATAGGCCCTTCAATTGCAAAAGCCAGGCCGAGGCGCTGTGCCACACGTGCCTATGCTATCGCAACATCAGCCCACGGCCCCGTTCAATTCCATACGGAACCAACTCGGGCTTGTTATCGACGGTGCGTGATCTGCATAAGCACGACTCCATACTCGCGCATGAAAGAGGAGCCAGGCGCACCCCAGCAGTGGTCCGTGCTACGACGATGGGGATCTTACGTGGAGGGGGCCAGCCTTACTATCCTCGTGCAATCATTGGTGGATAACGCAACAGAAGCGACAGGGTCAAGAGTGGGCAGAAATGGGGGATAGTGGGCCGGTATTGAAGCGTATGGATCCCGTAAGATAGCGGTGGAGATCCGGGGTACATTCGGCACGGAGATGGCCTTTCAAGGTGGACTAGTCTGAGGCCGACTGTTTCCCGGTGGGAAGAATGGGAGCGTCGAACAAGCGGTTCACCGGGTATCGATGCTAGAGTGATCGTGTGTTGGAATCTGGTGCGGACATGCGACATGGGTATGCGGTGGGCTGGGCATTCTAGAGCGAGGAATTTCAGGCAGTAAAAGTCTTGGCGCTTTGCCGCAGGCGCAAACGGGCATCAGTTGATTTCATTATGCATGGCTCTCGTCTAGTTCTTGAGCATCTGGCCAGCTGGCGCTGGCATCATGGCACCCTCTGGCGCCTTGTTCTTTGACTTGAAATCATCACACATCTGCTCCATCGTGACCCATTCGATGCCCTGCAAAAACGTCAGCCTATATATCGAGGCAGAGGAGGGGTTGTGGACTGACCTCGTGCTTGTTGATGTACTCTATGATCCTGTACTAGGGTCAGCGAGCGCTGGCCAAGATTCATGGGTGCTCTCACCTCTCGTGCATAAGTAGGACATGTGGCCTCCCGCTGACATCCGGGTGAATTGTCATGGGAAAGATGAACTCATCGTACTCTCTGTAGAAATAGTCGAAGTGGTCCGTCCAGATCTGTTCCACGTCTCTGGGGTTGACCCAGCCGTGTGAGTTGGCCGAGTTCTTGATGAACATCATGGGTGGTAGGTCGTCGATGTACCATGAACCTGGGATCTCAACCAGGCCCGTCTCTTTTCCCTTGACTAGTGGCTTCATCCATTCCTCTGCTTTCTTGCTATAGTCGATCTTGGTCCATTCGTCCCCGGATCGCAACCAGTACATCTGCGCGTCGTGATGAGACATGGAGTGGTCGTACTCAATACCATAGCTACCAGACATGATTAGCAGCCGATGAGAGTGCTTTACGAGTAGAGCAGGGATTCACCTCAGCATGAGCTCCGTCGACTCTGGCGACACCTCCCACCAAGGTGCAACTGAACCTCTAGGGGGCTTGCCGCAGAACTCTGTGATCATGCGGTACGTCTTATCCAGCACATCTTTCTGCTGCTCAAAGGTCATATCGACAGGATTTTCGTGGCTGTAGCCGTGAAGACCAATTTCATGACCTGCGTCGCGCACCACTTTGCGATGGAAAGTCTGCGTCAGCAAAGATGTTCCAATTCGATATTTCCGTCAGGGGACTCACTGGCGCATTCCTCGGGAAAAGTCTCGAGTGAGTGGCCTGGGATGAACCACGTGGCTTTGATGTTGTACTTCTCGAACAGTTTGAGGAGACGGCGGGTGCCGAGAGTGCCAGCGAAAAGACCACGAGAGATGTCGCTCGTTGAGTCCTCGCCGCCATACTATGGCACGAGTCAGCAAGCGATACGGGCCTGGGACGTTGTTAGAGCACTCACGCTACCGAGCCAGCCAGCAACGGCGTCGATGTCGACACCGTACGATACAAGTACGCGCTTCTTGCCCATTGTGTTGTCTAAGAAGGCTTCAAAGAGTGATATGGTCGCTATCGAGTGCTGCAAACCGAGGGAGTTGGGTCACAATGTAGCAGCACACAAAGCGAGGGCAGTGTCGAGATTCGGAACTCGCGCCTGGAACCTTGGAGAAAACATGTTACCTGATGCAGACGGTCATGATAAAGGTGGGGTGTCCTGTTCGTGCTCGAGCAGGGGTAAAGCCCATGAGAAGTCCGGTTACTGACGCCATTAACGTGGACTTCTGTGGACCCTGTCACAAATGTGTGACCGGGCGAGGCGAAAGTTCAGCCGACGCGCATCGCCGTGCGTGGAGTGGGCGGTGGGGTGGCACAGAAATGCAGGCAGTGAAATCTTGGCAATACCCTTCGATGTTCGGTACATGCAGTGGGTTCGAGGTCGCAACACCGAAACTTGTTATGTTCAAGCACTCACTATCTTATACATTGAGTACAGTTATTGAACAACATGAGCAGGGTATGTCCTGCTGACAGTATCGGAACCTCACTGATGATGCCAGTTTTCTCTCAAAGGCCGCACAGCGCTGGTGACAGGCGGTGCACGAGGTTGCGGTTTGGCCTTTGCTGAAGGTCTCGCAGAAGCCGGTGCGGATGTGGCGACCTTCGATGTGATCGAGCCTGTTGCAGGATGGAATGAGATCTCCAAGACGTATGGAGTCAAGACGAAGCACTACATGTCGGTTTGTCCTAATCAAGAGTGATGGAACGCCCATACTGACCAATTGCAGAGTCGACGTCAGCAGTATGGAAAGTCTACAGAAAGGCTTTGAACAGTTCCAGGCCGACTTTGGGGGTAAGCTCGACATTTGTGTGCCCACCGCCGGTATCAACAGAAATCTGGAGTTCCTGGAGACTTCGTACGAGGAGCACCAGAAGTTGATAGGAGTCAATGTTATGGGAGTCTACCACACGGCGCAGTTGGCAGCTAAGCAGATGATCGCCAACAAGACTAAGTGTGGAAGCATCGTCCTAGTCGCAAGCATCGCCAGCTACATGGCGATTCGAAGCCAGCGGAGTAGTGCCTACTGTGGAACCAAGGGAGCTGTGAGAGCCATGTGTCCGGCCATAGCTGCCGAGCTGAATCAATACGGCATTCGATGTAACAGCATATCTCCTGGCTATGTGCGCACCGAGATGACAGCACCAGTAAGTCTGCACGCTTTGTGTTGCTTGGGGTATGCTGACAAACCTGCAGTTCCCCCATCTACTTGAGAGCTGGAAGGACGAAATTATGAACGGAAGAGTGGCCATGCCGGACGACATTCGGGGCGGATGCGTTTTCCTGGCAAGTGACGCGAGTTCATACATGACAGGTCAAGATCTGTGTGTAGATGGCGGTGTGACCAAATGGTAGATGAATGAAACGGGTGCACTGTATGTATTGACAGTCATACAAAGTGTCATCTACTGGCCATTTAACATGCCACCGGTCATACCTTGCCCTAAAAGCACGGTCCAGTCGGGTCTGATCTTCTCATCTTCTCCGTGTGGTTTACTAGATGCCTGTTGGAGTAATCTCTCACAAACACGTGCCACGCCGAGCACGCGTTCTTCTTCAAACCTTCGAGCGACGATTTGCAAGCCGACAGGATGCTTGTGCATGGATTCTGCGTCATACCGGCTCCAATTCCACGCATCCGCGTCATTGCGAGGCACATGACTAGGATCCAGCAGCCCATCCAGCTCTTTGTCTGCCGCACCTGCAGGAAAGACCACTGCTGGATAGTCTAGAAAGTTCCATACCTTTGTATAGCCGACCCATCGACATCCTTTGTGAGGAAGTGCTGTGTGCGGCATCGTCGGTGTCAGTAGCACATCCACCTTCCGACCACTTGGAGCAACAAAAGCATTCCACTTTTCGTAGTAGGCTTTCTGTAAGGCTATCTTCTGCTTGTTGAGTTGCCAGTACTCGTACACCGAGATGGCTGGCGCACGGTTGACAAGTGCTTCAACATGGGGGATCATCGGCTCCCCTGCAGCTTCGATATCACGGCGGATGTCTTCACACCCATCTGCATTATAGTACTGGTCCATGACTTTGATGCAGTCGGCATGAAGAGAAGGATTCCAATTCACGACCTCGTGTCCTGCAGCCTTGAGGCGCTCCGTCATCTGATAAAGGACTCTCTCAATTGGAGGATGAACCTTGACAACTCCGTCATCATACATAACTCCGATCGTCAAAGGTCGAGATTGTGCGTCCGCGAACATGTCTTTATCCCAGGCGATCGGGGTAACTGCAGGATCGACTGTCCATGGCCTGGCATCAATGACTGCTTTGGTAGTCGTGATAAGAGACGACAAGCTCCGAGTCATTGGGCCAATAGCTGATGGCACATGCTGCTGACCCTCGGTTGATACTGGTACACCCGAGTATGAGAGGCGGCTTGAAGTTGGCTTCAAGCCATAAAGGCCATTCATGTGGCTAGGAATTCTTATGGAACCACCTATGTCCGTGCCCCATCCAAGAAGCGAGCCACCTAGCACCAGCACGCATGCTTCGCCACCCGTAGAACCACCAGGTGTAAAGTCTGGGTTTCGAGGATTCGTCGTCAGACCGAACAACGGATTCTCGGTTTCGCCTAGGGGGCACCAGTTAGTGCGTCCAGGGTGGGAAAAAACATCACCACTTTGGGTGGCTGAGAAACATACACCACATAATGCTCTGAGGTAAGTTGGTCTTTGCCAGAATCACAGCTCCCAGCTTCTTCAAGACTTCGACCACCTGCGCATCATTCTCGGCAGGGTTGAAGGCTCTGCCACAGTAGCCCAAAGTCGTATCGTAGCCCTTGACATTGAACTGATCCTTGAGCGTCACAGGAACGCCGTGGAATGGACCGATTAGCTCGCCCGTGGCTTTGAAATGATCATCAAGTGCTCTAGCTTGATCAAGCGCATCCGAGAACAAGACTTCGGTCAAGCAATTCGTCTTGTTCAGTTAGTCATGGACACTTAGGATCATCAAAGCTCGGATACCAACCTGCTGCTGCGCCTTTGCGATACTTCACAACTTTGTCAGTTGTTGCCATTGAGTCATGTGCAGAGCGATCTAGCTTACCGCTTGATATGTCTGATCGTGACAGCTTCGGCGGTGATCTCTCCACGCGATAGCCTTGACACGAGCTCTTCAATATCTGGCGTCGTTGATACATCATTCTGGTCTTCGCTCTCTGAAGGATGCGCATCGCTGTCGGGCAAATACGAACGCACCGCGGTGTCCCTTTCCGTCCGCTTCAACTCAGCGATCTTCTCCCAGTGCAGAGCCCCGGGCCCGGGCTGATATTTTTGTATCATGACTGCGTCAGAGAACAGGGCTTACTAAAGCCTCACTGGTCCTATGTTAGCACTCAACACGCGGCGACATCTACAGCCTCCAAGGCTCAGCGTTTGCCAGTAGTAGCCAGGAGTCGCATCACCAGGAACATGCGTACGGGTGGGGCGGTATCGGCGCCGGCAAACGCCCACCCAACGGTGTCGAACTGTTGAGGAGAAGTCCGACTTACGGTGTCCTGCAGCAGCCATAAGTTTCAGCACAGGCTTGCCCACCTGAAATCCACCACTCTTATCGGTGGACACTTCACCCGCAACTCAGACCACACAGGTCGCTGAGAGTGGGGGAGGCCAGAACACGGACATGTCTCGCAAGAACCACGGTGGGCAGGCGGCTCAGGCCCATCGCCCGCGCCATCTGCTGATCTCGCATGGTGTTACTTGTGGAACGACACCCGGCCGCATCGTTTTCAGGCCGCCGCGCCAGAGTATAAGCCATCAGTTTTCGTGGAAATGAAACGAGACAGATCACAGTTGTCATCGCCAGACATGTCTCCAGGCGCCGAAGGCGAAGGATTTGATGCCAGTATGCCGGTAAGCCAGGTTGAAAATGTGGTCATTTCGGGCGCTGGACCCGCGGGATTGATGCTTGCGTAAGTGGTTCTTGCTGGCCTCCGTTGTTTTAATGCCTGGGACGCCAGAGTGAGTGTTAACTACTGCCCAGATCGAATCTCGCACGCTATGGTATAAAAAGTGTCATAGTAGATGACCGACCCGACAAGACATCTACCGGGAGAGCGGATGGGCTGCAGCCCAAGACCATCGAGACCTTCCGGCAGTTCAGACTCGCCGACGACCTCCTCCGCAAGGGTGTACGCATCTACGACATCTGCTTCTGGAATTCCACCAAAAATGAGTCCCTTCGCCGCACAGGCCGCGAAGTTCACTACCCCGAAGACTTGGACGTCAAGGACCCCTTCATTCTTCTTGTACACCAGGGCATGGTCGAGGATATCTTCATCGACGATGCTGCCGAGCGAGGTGTCCACGTGCACCGGTCTCTACCATTCAGCACCTACTCCTACGGCTCAAGTCCTAGCGACCCACTTACTGTGACCTGTAATGATGCCAAATCTGGTTCTCCTAAGACCATCCAGACGCGCTACCTCGTCGGCTGTGATGGCGCCCACAGCAAGGTCCGCAAAGCGATGCCTAATGTGGCCATGGAGGGCGAAGCCAGTCGCGCACCTTGGGGCGTGCTGGACGGCGTCATCAAGACCGACTTCCCCGACCTGTGGAGCAAGGTCGTGATCCACAGCGAGGAGAAGGGCACGATTCTGTGTATTCCACGCGAGCGCAACATGACTCGGCTGTACATCGAGCTCAACCCGCGCATGGAGGAGAGCATGCCGTCGGAGGCGGCAACGCAGGATTTCGTGATGCAGCGCGCCCGGGAAATTTTGGCACCGTATACTGTGACGTGGGAGAGTGTGGAGTGGTTCAGCGTCTACAAGGTGGGCCAGCGTGTCGCAGCGAGGTTCGCGGATGACACGAACAGAGTCTTCATCACAGGTGATGCATCGCACACCCACTCACCCAAAGCCGCGCAGGGCATGAACACCAGTATGCATGATACTTTCAACCTAAGTTGGAAGCTGAATCTGGCGATCCGCGGGCTGGCACAGCCGTGCCTCCTGAGCACGTTCGAAGCCGAACGAAGGAAGATTGCGGTCGACCTCATCACGTTTGATTTTGAGCACGCCAACGCGTTCGCCGCCGGAGACGACAAGGCGCTGGCCGACAATTTCTCCAAGAACGTGGGCTTCATCTCCGGCGCGGGCGTGCACTACGCGCCCAACGTACTCAATCAGCCTGAGGACAACCCCCGAGGCAAGTTGCGAGCCGGGTCACTCATGCTCCCGGCCACGGTCACAAGGTACATCGACCACAACCCCGTCGACATCCAGCTTGACATACCGATGCTGGGGCAATTCCGCATCTTCTTCTTCACCCCGAACGTGCACGCGGCAAAGGCCTTCCTGGAGAGCGTGTGTGCGCACGCTGCTTCCTCGAAGTCGGTACTCGGCTGCGTGTCGGCCGCGGCTCAGCAGTCGTACGTGGCGCTCAACCTGCCAAGCCCGGAGTCAGAGGAGTTCGTGCAGCCTGAGCGGTACACGACGGTGTCCCAGGTGGCGACGTATGCGCTAGTAACGACGCAAAAGAAAGCAGAGGTGGAGATCGCGGATCTGCCAGAGGTGTTGCAGCGGAGCCGCTGGACGTTCTACTTGGATGACGTGAAGGGTCAGGCAATGGGCTGCACAGAGAAGTGGGTGGGCGGACTAGGCGAGGGTGAGGTAGCTGTGGTCAACGTGAGGCCTGATGGGTATGTGGGCAGTATTGGCAGGTTCGATGCTCGGATACCGGACGCCTCTCAGTCAGCGCAGAGCTGGCTTGATGGCTATTATGGTGGGTTCTTGGCTGCATGAGCTAGATGGTGGTAGTGGTTTACTGGTACAGGTCATGGTGTTGATTGGCTACTAAAGCGGTCCATCAGGATCATGTCGTACGTACATTTGAGGTTCCAGCAACTTGGTAACAAGCATGTTCGTTCGCACAGGCGCCAAATTGCAGGCTTCCTTTGATTCCCATCGATACAGTGGTGGGCTATCTCTCTGCGAAACAGATTTTTAGAGCTTTGGCGCTGTCGAGGCAGCGTGCGTACCCGTCAAGGTGTGCAGATTTGTAGAGTGTGTTGGAAAGAGGGCATGAATCAAATACCTGGCTTTGACCACATACCATTCACTGTACTGGAGACCTTCGAGGTAATAATATACTGTTGATCTGATCAAGTGGGCCCCATCTATAGCTCAGGAATCCCAGAGGCGAAGACTGGTGCCAATACGATGCACACATGCCTCTTGTCTCTGCTGTTCTCTTCACGAGGCTCGCCGAGCCATCCTTAGGTGAAGTATCTCCAATTCGGGTCCTTTTCACCATCCTTCAGGGTACTGGTATCTACATCTTCGGTCCGGAGCCTTCGTCCTTGCGCCTTATCGCGGCGTCGGTTCTCTTTGACCATAATGTACTTCATGGCTAGGATCCCGCTAATAGCGCAAATATTGCAACAAGCTGTGGCAATGAGTGTCGGCAGATAATTCGGCGCGTACTCTACGCGGAACGTGCTCGCCTGTTGCCGAAGACTGGTTAGAATGCGTGTGCGGAGAGTGTGGGGGACGGTGTATGTTGAATATGGACTCACCGAGATGATACCCGCCAAATTTCCTAATCCAACGAGGAATCCGGTCTTTGCAGACTTGCTGTCCTCAGACACATCATTGTTGTTATGCCTTGATTGAAGTTAGCAGACGCCTATGTGCCTCCGTGGCTAAGTTTGGAAGACAATTTACCAGCTGTGGACCAAGACAGATGGAATGTAAGCACCACCAGCCACGAAGAAGCAGGCCATATACGCAACCCGACCCTGCGTGAGAGGGTCGACGGCTGCGAGGATGATCAAGCCTATCAATGAGAGCGATAGCGCAAACACGAGATGGAACGCTCGCTCGCGGAAGTAGTCCGACGAATAGGCCGTGCAAAGCAAGACAACGAACCCAACACAGTTGGGGGCAACAGTCCACAAGTTTGTCTTGATGACACTGTATCCGAGGCGCTGGACAATCTGAGGTAGAACTAGGGCAATTAACACTATGGTCAAACTCCCCTCAAGGAGTACTCACAGTTGCTTACTGTGGCGAACGCAACAGGGTAGTTGAAGGCGATGATCATCCAGAGGATCATTTTAGGTTCCTTGAACGGCGCGAAGGCTCTCTTCAGGCTGAATTCGGGCGAGATCTCATGGCTGCCGTCCTTGAGTGTGCGAGCACGAGCAAGAGCGCGTTCTTCGGCATCCAGGAACCAGGCGGTCTCCGCGTTTGCAGGCAGCCAGAAGTATGAGATGACCCCGGCAACAACGGTTATTGCGCCCTCAATGATGAAGAGCCACTTCCAGCCTTATATCTGTCAGATCTATATTGAAATGTGCCCGTGAGACTTACCTTGTACGGTCGGGTTGTGGATTTGGAAGACGCCATATGAAATAAGTCCACTGAACGCGGCAGCAAGCAATGCTGAACCAAAGAAGATGGCGATTCTGAAGCCAAGTTCATTGCGTCGATAGAAGAGTGTAAGGTAGAAGACCACCGAACAGAAGAAACCGGCCTGGAACGATGCCAGAATGAGCCTAAGCGGCACCATCCCACCAAATGACGTGGCCGCACACTGGAGTAGCTGGTAAATGTGTCAGCAATGCTACCTCTGCAGCTGTCTTGTACATTCATGACCTACCACCATGGCACCCCATCCAACCATGAGCACAGGTAGCACCTTTTTGGCAGTGAAACGGCGGGTGAGCAATGCCAACGGAAGATCCATCAAGCCGAAGGGTATGTAGAAGATGAGAATCAGTATCGAGTATTGATTGCCGGTGAAGCCCAAGTCTGTGTCCATGCCGTCCGTTTTCGCATTGCCCAAATTCGATCTGCCGACTGAGTTCAACAAGTACATAAACGCGAGCCAGGGCAGTAGAACGAAGTCTAGCTTGCGGACGAGTTTCTTCTCGAGGGCTCTGTCGAACGTCACGTTCTGGCCGCTACCGCTGCTGACGGATGGTGCTTCGCCTTCGTCCACCGAAGGATGTTTTGCGGTGGACATGTCGACCTTGTCGTTGAGAGCGGTCATTGCTGCTGTGGAACTGTGGTCCTAAGGTGTCGCCAACTGTATACGGTCTCCGAAGCGAAGTAGCAACTTGCAAGGGGAGGTATGCCACGTTTATACGTATGTGTACAGGGATTGGTTTAGTTGGAATCGGGTCAATTCAACAGGTCTCACGGCTTTTCCGGTATGAGGAACGAACACTCAGCACCTGCCACGCAGCGTTCGTGAAGCAGAGTTTAGACGACCAAACACAATTATGCGCATTCTCCAAGGTGATAGGGTTTCTAACAGTGGATCTTGATAGCAACTAGTAGCTAGTCGCGCTCCATGTGGCACGATTTCGGTCCAGATTCACCTACCCACTCCCCTAAATCCGTAGACTTGACCAGCATGTCGAATGGCGCTTGCAATCTAAGATAACAATAATGCCAAGGGCGTGATAACGGCAGCCAGCCAGAAGCCCCTCCAGAGCATCTTGGCGGGTATGCTTATCTAGACCTGCCTATCTTTCTCGGCAACCTCTCTCGTTGGAGCCCACCTTCCCCCATCTTCGAGCTCCATTATAAGCACCTTCAGCAATGGGCGCAGACTTTCTTGACCCGTACAGATTTCCCCGCAGAACTGCCTTGACGAGAATTTGTGGACACTCGGCTCTCGTGCTCGGGCCTACTGGAGTCGCGACGCAACTCGTGGACGAGAGCTTCAACAGACCTCAGACCACCATATGTTCTTATACAATTAAACAACATTTCTAAGTCTCTAGCGACTAGGTAGACATAAGATCGCCACAACTTGAGAGCGACCATAGCACAGCACAACTCCTAACAGCTACATCATGGCACAGGCACCTCCCATACTTGATATGTCGCGTGAGCATCAGAATCTCTGCCGAAACATCCTTTCGCTAACTGCTTTTAGCGTTCTATGGCAACGACGAGGCTGCCAAGCGGAAGCTCGTGGACGAAGTCCGCAGTTGCTGCCTTCACAACGGCTTCTTCCAAATCGTCGGCCATAAGGTCCCGCTTGAACTTCAGGAAGCAGTCCTTCGGAACGTCAAAGAACTCTTTGCTTGCACCCCTGAGCAGAAGAACCAAGTCCACAAAGGTGAGGGCTTTGCATCTTGTTGCTCGCATGTATAAAACTAAACCATGGTCAGATAAGACAACATGGAATCGCGGTTACGAGAGTATCGGCTCTCAAATCTTGGAAGCAGGTACAAATCCTGATCTCAAGGAGGGCTTCTATCTCGGAGAAGAGCTGCCAACCTCTCATCCATACTTCACCGAGGGCAAGCTCAACAGTGGCCCGAATCAGTGGCCTCAATTCTTGAAGGATCCAGAGGATTTCAGACAGTCAAGTATGGACTATTATAACGCTCTCCATGCCCTGGCTCGCGACATTCTCGTCATCCTCGCAATGACTCTCGACCTTAAGGAAGACTACTTCAAAGGGTTCACCACCGGAGCTGTTGCGACACTGAGATATCTACATTACCCTCCCCAGCCAGCGGACTCAGACGAGAAGCTCTCCAGGGGCATTGGCGCTCATACCGACTTTGGCTCCGTGACTTTGCTGATGCAAGACGAGGTTGATGGGCTTCAAGTGTACGAGAAATCAACAAATGAATGGCTTGATGTCGTGCCCACCAAGGGTGCCTACGTAAGTGCTAAAAAAATCACCCAATGAGTTGAGGTACTAATAGGCCAACCAGGTTGTAAATCTAGGCAACATGTTCATGAGATGGAGCAATGACAAGTACATATCGAATTTGCACCGTGTCATCAACAAATCCGGCAAGGAACGGTACTCGGTACCGTTCTTCTACAGTGGCAATCCCGATTACATGGTTGAGTGTCTACCAAACTGCCGAAAGGAAGGCGAACCAGCAAAATATCCGCCAATTTCTGTCATGGACTGTGTGGGAGGATCTTACAAGGCGAGTTATGGTGCTGCGACCAAGTTCAATGCCGAGAAGGACTCCGTGGCGCCAAAGGCAGATGTGACTTCCACGTCTCAGCCAATTGCAGTATGAACATGCCGGGAGAAGCAAAGATGGTTGCACTGCATGCATAAAATTCTTGAATTGTAGCTTGATGAATAGTCGCTCTCGTTGATTCGAAACCAGAATCACTATCCCTTCACGAATTCTCAGTAGCAAGCCATGCGACGAGGCCCTTGCTGGGCTGTATCTTGCATCCGGCTAGAAGGAATGCGCTTAGCACCTCCTGACTTGTAGCCTTGCCAATTCCTAACAAGTCATAGTCCAGCCACGAATGTGTATGCCTCGCCTCCATGCCACCATCACATGACTTGATCCAGACATTGACCCCACTTTAGTCAGTGATGGGGGACGGTGATAAAGTGGCGGAGGCATGATACGCCTACTATCACGCGTACGGAGATACACAGTAAGCGAGGCCACTAGAGCGATAGTCAAACGTGGAGAGACCCTAGCTGCGGCATGCGCGGCAACTTCGTAGCTTTGTCCCGATGTCTATCTGTAATCCGGTCTAGACAAAACATGGCGTTAGGTCTAGGCTGCCGTTGGTGATAGTCAGCTCCTAATCAGTGCTCACAGACGAGATACGGTGTCTGCTGTTGGGTTATAGATCCGTGAAAAGGTTGCGGAGAATCAGACTCCCTTTTCTACCAACTGTCATCAATTATTCTGTCACACCACGGCACTATGTCCACCCAGCCAGAGAAGAAGACCGATGTGGAAGCTGCTGCGGCAGCTGCCCCCGACAATCTTGAGCCCATTGATTCGATCAAAGCAGGCTTGTCTGAAAGTTATGAGGACAAAACAAACAGAGAGTTCTATGGCGCTTCCGTCACGGACTCGTATCGCCTCAAGTCCGAGCTGGTGGGCAGGGCCATGGAAGAGATCGGCATGGGAAAGTATCAATGGCAAATTTTTGTCGTGACTGGGTTTGGATGGATTTGTGATAACTTGCAAGTGACCCTGCTGGAAGGATATTGATACGATTGCTGATTGTTTGGAGTAGCTGGTCCCAAGGCCTGCCGACAATCCAACCCACGGTGAGACTAGAGTTTGAAGATGTAACGAGGGTCAGCCTCTCCTCCGTTGCATACTGTAAGACTCTGGCTTCTTCTGAGCAATTACAATCAGCTGATCGTTCCAGATGTTGGCATGATCGTTGGTGCTTCTTTCTGGGGTATCAGTGCCGACTTCATCGGCAGAAAGCCAGCTTTCAACGCCACCTTGCTCATTGGTGGTGTTTGTGCTTGCATTGTCGCTGGCTTGAGCAACTTTGCCGGCTTCTGTGTGCTATTCTTCCTCATAGGTACCGCAGCTGGGGGGAATGTGCCGGTCGATTCAATGATCTTCCTTGAATTCGTCCCCGGCAGTCACCAGTACCTCCTGACCGCCCTGTCCGGATGGTGGAACTTTGGCCAAGTGATTGTCAGTCTATTGGGATGGGTTTTTATCGCCAATTTCAACTGTCCGGCAGACGCGACCCCTGAGACGTGCTCACGCAGCGACAACATGGGCTGGCGGTATATCATGATCACGCTTGGCGGTCTGGCACTGGTCTTTGCCATTACCCGCATCTTTTTCTTCAAGATGCCTGAATCGCCTCGGTATCTGCTTTCCAAGGGCCGTGATGCTGAGGCCGTTGAAGCTGTCAACTTCGTTGCTCGCCGCAATGGCCAACCAGAGCCACTATCCCTCGCTATGCTGGTATCAATAGATATCAGTCTAGGACTACCACCCAACCCTCATGCCGAAGGCCGGCCAGGTCTGTCTGCTCTGCAACGACTGAAGGAGAACCTGGCAGACTTCCACATCTCCAACTACAAGGACCTATTCGCGACCCGCAAGTTGGCTCAACACACCACCATCATCTGGGCCATCTGGCTTATCATTGGTGTGGCTTATCCCCTGTACTTCAACTTTCTGCCAACGTATCTCGCTCAGCGATTCACAAGTGCGAACTCTTTGGACTACACATACCGCATATACTGCATCACGTCTGCAGTCGGCGTGCTGGGCCCTATCACAGCCTCGCTCCTGGTTCGAGAGCGCCACCTGGGAAGGAGATACTCGATGACGGTGTCTGCAATCGTGGCTGGGATCTTCTTGATGGCTTACACGCGCGCGACAAGCGAAGCGATGAACGTGGCTTTCAATTGCGTGACATCCGTGCTGGGAAATCTATTCTACGCCATCATGTATTCCTTCACGCCGGAAAGCTTTCCCGCACCCTTGCGAGGCCTGGCGACTGGTCAAGCAGCTACGTTGTTGCGCACGGGAGGTCTAGCTGCCAGTTTGATCGGGACGTATACCAACTTCTCGGTCGTGCCGATCTACGTCAGCGCTGCCATGTGGATTGCGGTGGGAGTCATGTGCGTTGGGTTGCCGTTTGAGACACAAGGCCGTGGAGCATTGTGAGCCATTTCAATGCTCATGGGTGATATGTCAAAGCAATAGATCAGGAGGGTGCTGAGCATCATACAGTCGGCCTGTAGTGAAGGGCCGAGACGGAGGCGGATACGCCGCATATTCTCCCGTTCCTTTTCATGTTTGCGACTCCTGTAAGATACCATCGACATCCTACCTGTACCTGGTCATCCAAGTAGTAGAAGAGATAATACTTGCACACCGGAAGTAAGCTATCAGGTGTACAGAATTTAAAAAAAGTGATCTCAGCCGATAACGGTATCGACACATCTGTAGCAGCGTAGTAACAAGCGGTTTACAGGAAGGATTTATCACTCCAGACGTGTGAAAAAGGTGTGACAAGTCAAAAACCGTGAGCCGTGTTCCCAGAATGAAGGACAGTTGGCATGGAAGATGCTGAGTACAAATTCCGTCGATCTACATACAACCGCAAGCTCTCTTTATGAATCGCCATTCAGCAGCCCAGGTCGACTCTTCCGGCAATTGCCCTGGTGCGTTGCTTGCGGTGTTGGGCAAAGGAAGAACATGGGCCGAGCTCGAATCATGACTAGACTGAATTCCTTTCTCCATATCCTGATAATGATGATCAGGCTCTCATAGACAGCCAGCTTGTCGACTAAATTTCTCTTGACGAATGTCAAGAAGTTTGCCACGTCCCTGACGGAGCTCATCGCGCCAAAGCTCGCCCGCACCATTCCTATGGCACCCGGGAAGCTGTCGGGTAGATAGCGGTCGTCGCCATAACGCATACCAGCGTCACAGTTTCGCTTCAATTTGGTGGAGCTTATTGACAACGAGGTCTGATAGCCGCCCGGATTACACATGCTGCCAACTCGAAGGGCGATCTTGTTGTTGAAGCGAGACTTTCTACCACGTTAGTCTTGAGATACCTCCTATGGGGGTGAAGCAGATTGAAGCCGATGACAGGCCCCTGGCTGTTATAATCCATGCTGTGAAACCTACACTCCCCGGCACCATTACTGTGAGTGGCCTCACTCAAGCAACTCCGCATCGGCACAGTCGGGCACCAAGGATGTCGAGCGACTTATGCCGGAGAATCGTATATAATTTCGTGGACGTCAGGAGCACAATCAGCGCAACAATGTTGTGGCAAGGCGGAGTCCCTCTTCGAGGGCCTCGTGAATACATTCCTTTCTGATGGACCAAAGCTTGGAGGACTCGTCCGTTGACCCGAGGTCGACTATTTCACCGTCGATGTACCTCTTCCGTAGTGACACCACTCGATAACTTCTTAACGAGTAGTGCTCCGTGGTCGGGATATCAGAAGATCTAATAGATACTCAGAGCAATGAAGTCGGGGGCTTGATTCGACTGGAGAGGGCCATACCCGTCAATATTGAAGCGGCGGCATCCAGCAGAGAATACAACGGGTTGCTGGGCGTATGTGCTTGTTTAATTTGATCACTGAGATTGACGGTTTGGGGGGGTAAAGAGCTTGGGCCATCGAGCTCGCCACCAAGGTTCATGGTCTACCCACAGTTGTAAGTCAGCTTCAGGGTCAATACGCCAGCTTCGGTGGTCGAACCCTTGTAGAAGATCTGGGAAGGCTTCAGCGACGAGTTTGACGGCAGCCGTGGCATTGGCAACGAATACGGTGTCAAAAAGCTCAGGGGAAGCATTGAAATACTCGAGCAGCTTGAGCCGGGCTGCGCTGATACTGTCTGAGCTCCGCTACGAAGAGTCTGCCTCGAAACGTGGGTTTCCATACAGATGGGCTTTGAAATCAAAGGCACAAGCATCAATGAGTGACTAAGGATACTGTGTTGCGCCGGCGTGGTCGAGATATACGGTGTCTTAATTGCAGTCAGAGCGCGGGGATTAATGCAAACAGGAGCGCCAGACCACGTAGTGGGGAATAGTCTTGTGCATGCGAATCATCGATGTTTGCGAAGTATCCTGTTGCAGGATCGTCCTTTACCAACATGTTGGCTTGTTCGAATTCATTGAAGATGTCCTGACTGCGGTTGGCTCAAGTTGAGTAGCCGGTACCCAAGGCGCAGCGGGAATCTACACTCGAGATGTGACAGTAACTTGCCGGGGGCCCGTGCGGGAGCTCGATGCTCCAGAAAACTGTCTAGATCTCTCTCTCATCATCCACCTCGCAGGGCGCAATCAAACGTTTGCTTCGGACGCGATCGCCTGCAAAGCCGACCCCCAACTTGAAGTATCTGACCAGGGGCAGCCCAGGCGCCTGAAGTGACCACCACTATTAGCGCAGCGAGTGTCGGGACTGAATGTTCAGTGTAAGGCTAAAGGGTCAATCATCAAACCAGACCTTTCCCGCACGGCCATTGTATAGTTGTCTACAGGCGAGTCGCGCCTGCACAGTGGCTTGCACTTCGGACCGGTTCCAGGGTAAGCCTTCTGCTAGTCTTGAGCAGCTGGCCGGCGGACAAGGGAAGTGTCGTGCCGATGTTGGTACAAACCTCTCCTGAAAAGATATTGTCACAGGTGACCAACGCACCTGAGCTCTCATCAAAGGAAGTCCACGATTGTCGTGGTTCACAAAGCATGAGATCTGTAAGCACGGTCGAGGGCATGTCGAGAGAATTTCGGAGGTCGTGTAATGATACGGTGGCACTGGACGACCATAGCTGCACTTCTAGACGGTGGACTCTAAAGTCCGGGAGTGTCACTGAAATGCACCTACGTACATTTTTCTTGGGACCAACACTCCATCTAAGTCACGACTGCTGCTCACATCTCACTCCTTGCTTGTGCGCAGTCACCGGACTTACCATCGTATCGTTGGCCTGCGCATCCCTCGTTACCTCACCATGCCGCCGCGACTCCCACAGCGAGCCTTCGCGCAGCTACCATCTTCTTCCAACAGCACCTACATTTGCTCCCGCTGCAGCTATGCCACCGCTGTCGCGCCCGTCCCAGCGCCCTCTCCAGAGCAGATGGGTGCTCCAATGCCTCAGCTCTCGCGGCACCATCCCCTTCAACCACCTTCACACCGGTCGCCAGCCTATCGAAAATCGCAGATGCTGCGGTCCTACGTCTCCCTCCTGCAGACCACACCACTGATGCTGTTCTTCCAACACAACAACCTCCGCGCCATGGAGTGGGCCTCTATCCGACGAGAGCTCTCGCGCTCTCTCACAAAGACCGATGCCTCTCTCCCCAACGCCGAGCCACTCGCCGATGCCATAAAATTGCAGGTGATACAGACAAACATGTTCGAGCCTGCCCTGCGCATCACCGAGTACTACGATCCCTCGCAACCCTCCCCAACACCCTCGGGCAACGCGAAGACAGATTCCTTCTCAGAAGAGAAGCTTGACCCCAGCTTAACGCACGTCTTATCCACGCGAGCGTATGCTGCGGTAAACACGTCGCAACAGCCCCACCCTTTGACGACGCTCCTCAACGGCTCTCTCGCGGTGCTGACCTTCCCCTCCGTCTCCCCACAACACGTGGCTTCCGCACTCTCGGTGTTGAGCCCACAGAAGCCACGTTTCCCGGCGCCCACACGGCGCGCCGCGCCCAGTTATCACGAGCCGGCGGTCCAGGACGGGCTGAAGAAGCTCATGCTACTAGGGGCGCGGGTGGATGGGCAGGTTTTCGACGAGGCGGGCGTGCGGTGGGTCGGCGGTATTGAGGGTGGCATGGACGGGCTGCGGGCACAGTTGGTTATGCTGCTGCAGAACGCGGGCGTAGGCCTGGCGGGCGCGCTAGAGGGCTTGGGCAAGAACTTGTGGCTGACGATGGAGAGTCGGCGGCAGGATATGGAGGAGAAGGCCGGCGGTGGGGGTGCTGGAGACGGCGCCGGGGAGGCTGCCGCGAAGTAGTGATCCCAATTCAGGAGCTGAGACACACACTTCGAATTGGAGCCGCGGAGGTAGGCCCGCGGAGCCAATGCTGCATATCATGAGTAGTTCGAGATGGTGGAGACACAGTTGCCGTGCGTCATGCATGCATTCCACGAAGCAGCCAGTCCACGGATCTCGCAAAGGTGCAAGATCGTGGAAGCGCAGCAACCGAGGCGAGATCTCCCGTTTGCGATACCTCGACACACACGCCAGGAATGGTTCTCAGCAGCGCCATCATTCTACAATGTACCACATAGGCTATGTATGTATGTATACAAACCAGCTTCAATTTCAGAGCAGCCACAATACTTGGACGGCGAAGTGTGGAAGTGATATATCATTCGAACCCGCGAAGAAAGACAGTCCAGTGCAGAAGCGCGACTGTGCGATCACTGTCAATACGATACCGCTGGCTTGCGCCGAGACATACATAGTACACGCACACGCAGTGGCTTGGCTTTGCTTTGGAGAACGCCGCCCGCGGACAACACCTTCCCTTCATCTTGCAGCCGCAGCAGTCATCGCTGTCGAGATTGTACATAAGAGAAAGAGTCATGGGTGCGCAAAGACCTCCAAACCACGATTGAGACCCGTCGCCGTTTGCCATTCCCAAAACCTAAAGGTGAAGGTCATCCAGGGTATCGACTGAAAGGAAATAACATATCGAAAGGCCTTCCAAGCGTCCGCCGTTGGCCTTTTGCTAATCGAGTCAACCTCAAGTCTGCTTTCTTCTAGCCGTAGGACTACTCATACATATGCAGACTCGCGGCATCCGTGCATGCTAAGGCACGGATTCACGTCCGATGATGTATTGAGAGCTGTTGCTCAAGCAATCATGAGGCGGCGCTGGCGTTCCTCTTGGTCTGTGGTGGGTCAATGCCATAAACGGTCTTGTGTTCAGCAGAGTAGCGGTTGAAGTCGGCAATAGCCTTTGCCTCGTACGACTGAAGACATAGTTAGCGACGTGCTTGAGTTGAAACGATTGAGACTGACCTTCTTCTGATCTGCGGGAAGTTGTGACCACTCTCTTCCAATAAGTTTGAAGGCCTCACCGTTGGTCATGCCTTTGTAATCGCCGGTATTGATACGGTCTCCCAGAAACCAACTGTACGCGTTTCTAGGCCGCTTGACACTACGATCGTCCTTGATGGAGCGATAGCGCGCGAGGTGTTTGACTTTATCGGCTTTTGCGCTGCGAAGAAGTAGCGCGCGAGCAGTGTTGGCATCCTTGATTTGCACTGGCGTGAACGTCTGCACCCAGCGCTTGTATGCCGCTTGGTTCTTTCCGGCATTCTCATTGGCAGCGTGATTGAGAGCCTGATCAGGTTAGAAATGTCGAGCCTTGGGGTGGCAGATGTACTTCTCTTTCCTCTGGCCGAAGGTTCTTGTAACCATCGGATATAGACTTGATAGCGGAAGTAGCTTGTTGTCCCTTGGTAGAGCGTTGCGAAACATAGAGTTGCCAGGCTTGTTCTGGAAGTTGTTTGGGTTCCTGGTCTAGCAACGCCTTTGCCTTGACTTCCTTGCGCTTCTCACGAGCATCGCGTTTGAGTGCACTGGCAGACGGTGGCTTCTTCGCCTTCCTCACCTTCGGCTTAGGCTTCGCTGCCTTCTTCTTTGGCTTGGCCTTCGGCTTCGCTTTCGGCTTGCGGTTGGCTGTTGTGGTGGTCGTCTTGGTTGTGCGCTTGGCCGGGGTGCGGCCGGTGTGGGCTTTAGGACGGCCTGCAGGTTTATTGGTGGTAGCATAGCCTCTGAGCGAGCCATATGGCTGCGTGAATACATGTGACCTGCCCCCATTTTGCTGGGAGGTCGTACATTCGGTCTGAGGGCGAGCAACGCGTGAGGTCGAGTTGGTGGAGATAAGTCGCGTGAGGACGCCTGAGCGGAACGGCAGCTGTTTGGACAGTGTCCGGCTGCAAGAGACAATGACTGTCATTGCGGTCGTGTAGAGAGGAGATGCACAGGGAGGGACCAGTAAGCTGTGACCACAAGGAGAGTGATCTCGAAGGATGCGTTGGATCCCTCTGGTATGCAGCAGTTCTGATCAAGGAGGCTGGGAATTCGCACCGCGCGTGTCGGCCCCAATCAAGCTGAGAGCTGGCATGGTGCCTGCCCTAAACTACTTCTGGGAGTGGGGCATGGTTCTTGACCAAAAGGTTATTTTCACCTGTGGCATGACGTCGTGGATAAACAACTGAGATAAACTGAGGCTATCAGAAGAAATGGTCCTTTGACGAAAGAGCTCTAGATTACAAGCTATACGCAGTCAATCATGCCAATCCCTTCCATCACCTGTCGCCTTCACAGAGGCAATCACTAGAGTAGAATAGCAAAAGAGTGGCCTATTGGTGTCCCCAAGCCATACTACCTCCGCAAGGGGAACACGACCGGCAAGGAGTATAGAAGTTTTATACCGCTCTAAATCAAGACATTTAGTGTGTACTTGGACGCTTCAGGTGGGTGACTTTAATCGACCCCAATTTCCGCCTTGGTGCTCAAGCAGGCGAGGCTTGTCCCTTGCATATATATTCGCAGCTGCTTTTGCAGTGGGCAACCAGTAGAAAGCCGTCAATATCACCGTGTTTCAATGCGATTGAAGAATTATTTTGGATCATCCGAAATTCATCATTTTCTTGCTTGTTGGGTATCTTTAAAATGGCCTGCGCTGACCTCTTCCGCAGTATCTGCATCGAGCCGCCTTTACGGCGTCTCCCAATTCCGCGTAGCACCCATCACTTCGGCTTCGGGGGAGGTCCCATTCCAAAGTTTGCCTTCTTAGCCGCTGGCAGACCATTCTTTGACCCTCCACTGACCTGAGTAAAAGTTCCACTGGAGAAATAACCAGCGTTTTCTGCCTCTCGTTTGCGCTTGAGCTCCGCCTGCACTTTCGGGTCCACCAGCTCGAGGCCTTGTACAGGAGTGAAGGCGATACTGCTGGCGGTGCCTGCCCCTTGACCAACACCACTAGTCCGTAGACCCGAAGTACGCAAGCTGGAAGCCATACCGAACGTCCTTAGACTTGTATTTGCACCACCGGTATTCAGACTGGACTGCAAACCTGAGCCACCCCAACCAGGGTTCTTCTTTGACAACTTTGCCATGGTGCGTTTGTCAATCTGTGTCGCTCTGATGCGTCCATCATTCTGTTGCCCGATCATCCCTAGACCGACTGTATCTTCGCCGAAGCCAACTTCCCTCTCCTCTTTGCCAAAGGCCATTCGATTCTGCTGCGTGCGGAGGTCGGTCATCGCCGTGGCCTCTTTCGCTTTCCTTGCTCTTCGTCCACCACGTTTCCTGCTTGGCTTATCGTCTGGTGCGGGAAGAGCTCGAGGTCCTCGGTTTGGCGCCTTCTCCAACAGCTTATCAAGACGCTTCTGACAGTCATCACGTAATTGAAGGCCCGTTGACCCGTCTCGAGATCCATGTGTGCTGTCTACACGTGCAGCAAGAACAAGCTTGGCTCCGACTATGCGCATACCTTGGACACGCAAGTCATTTGGTAACTCTTGTATAATGGGCGAGTGATACAGGTAGCCCTGCTGCCGAATCCCGACGTTAGTGGCCAGACCCGATTGTCTTTGCTTTTTCGAACCCATGGCTGGGATGTTGCGATCAGGAGTCTTGGCCAGACCTTTGATGCCACCAGCAAAGTTGAGAAGTTGGGCAGCCGTCAAAGAACCGATCAGTGCCGTAAGGTTTGGGGCGAAGATGTCCATTCGCGATTGGACATACTGCGTAAGTATCGTCTTGGCCTTATCGAGTTGAAGCGTCATCTCGCAGGCGCGCAGGGTGGCTTGCAGCTCTCCCTCGCTCATCTCCTGACCGCGCGACTGTACTCCCTCAACATTCACGACCATGAGCGTTGGACCATCAAGAACCGCTCGTAGCGGTGCACCAATGATGTTGTCTGGAGAGTTGGCAATCTTGTTGATGTTGTCAAGCGGCCCATTCTTGAGGATAGCTACTGTCTTTGCATAGGCGAGAGGATTCGAGACCAGGGTTTCGAGTTCCGGAAATCGCGTTGAATAGTGGTCGCGGATGAACTTGTGAACAAGGATGATCTCGCTGTCGATTTGGGTTGACAGTGAGTTGGACTGTGTCAGTAGCTTGTATTCGGGATCATCTTCAATCGAACCGACGCCAGTCGTCCGCTGCGCTGGAGGTATGCTCTGATAGTGTGCAATTTTCTGTAGGATCGCCTCAATTGTCAGGGCTGTGTTGCACTTTGGTAAATCACTGGATTTTGGTTTGTGCCTGGCTGGGTTGCTTACCTCTAGAACTGGTTGTAGCTGCTTCATCAAGCCCGCCACGTTTCTCACATCACTCACACCCCCGAGTTTCATTTTCTCGACTTTCGCTTTCGCATCGTCTGCATCTTCAAGGTCATCGTCGCCGCCAATCCTTCTGCGAGCCTCTTCCTCTTCCTCTGCACCTTCCATCTCGTCTTCATTCGCGTCTACCTCCATACCCTCCTCGTGCTTGAGGCCATTACTCGTTTCGCCATTCTCATCGCCGGGCTGGAACTCGTTGTTCTCGTCACCTTGCTCGGATGCGGAGTCTTCGAAGTCGTTGAGCAATTCGTCTGCGAGTGTGGCCATTGCCGATTTAATATGGCGACAGGAGCCCAAGGAGATCAACAAGATAGCCGCTTGTGACAAGAAGACTGGCCTTGGAAAGTTGTTCGTGAACCGCGGCTTGGAGACTTTTTTCGAGTCAGAAGGCTGCGCGCCAAGGCCGACTCACGCGTCATGCTCAAGATGAAGCGGGCGCAACTTTTGAGGTCCAGATCTTTTCTTTCCTCTCCCCTTCTACCGCCCTGATCACGCACGACCGTGCGCAAACCGCCGCCATGGAGTCACGAACAGCGCCTCGGGTCAAGAATAAGGCCGCAGCGCCTGTTCAGATCTCGGCCGAACAGCTGCTGCGTGAGGCTGTTGACAGACAAGAACCCGGACTGCAGGCGCCAACGCAACGGTTCGCTGATCTCGAAGAACTTCATGAGTTTCAAGGGCGGAAACGCAAAGAATTTGAGGATTATGTCCGCCGGAACAGGGTGAACATGAACAATTGGATGCGCTATGCACAGTGGGAGCTGGAACAAAAAGAATACCGTCGGGCCCGGTCGATCTTTGAGAGAGCGCTTGATGTCGACAGCACCAGTGTCGTGCTGTGGATCCGTTATGTCGAGGCCGAGATGAAGACGAGAAACATCAATCATGCTCGCAATCTTCTAGATCGAGCCGTCACCATCCTTCCCCGAGTGGATAAGCTCTGGTACAAATATGTCTATATGGAGGAGACTCTAGGCAATATTCCCGGCACGCGTCAAGTCTTCGAACGTTGGATGAGTTGGGAGCCTGATGAGATTGCTTGGTTGGCATATATCAAGTTGGAGAAGCGGTATGGCGAGTACGACCGGGCACGAGCGATCTTCGAGCGCTTTACCATAGTGCACCCCGAACCGCGCAATTGGATTAGATGGACCAAGTTCGAGGAAGAGAATGGGACGAGCTCGCACGTGCGAGAGGTTTTCGGGCTCGCCATCGAAGCTCTTGGGGATGACTTTATGGACGAGAAGCTTTTCATCGCCTATGCTAGGTATGAGGCCAAGCTGAAAGAGTACGAGAGGGCTCGTGCCATCTACAAGTACGCTCTTGACAGGCTGCCCCGATCGCGGTCAGCAGCACTCCACAAGTCCTACACCACCTTCGAGAAGCAGTTTGGTAACCGTGAAGGCGTTGAAGATGTCATTCTGGCCAAGCGTCGCGTACAGTACGAAGAGGAGTTAAAGAACGATGCACGCAACTATGACATCTGGTTCGATCTGGCCCGGCTTGAAGAGACTGGGGGTGATGTTGAACGCATCCGAGATGTGTACGAACGCGCCATTGCACAAGTACCGACGTCGCAGATGAAGCGGGACTGGAGGCGGTACATTTACCTTTGGATTTTCTACGCCATTTGGGAGGAAATTGCCAACAAGGACACGGAGCGAGCACGTCAGATCTACCAGGAGTGTTTGAAGCTGATACCGCACAAGAAGTGGACATTCGCCAAAGTATGGCTGATGAAGGCCCAATTCGAGATCCGGCAAAATCAACTGCAAGCTGCACGCAGAACATTGGGACAGGCGATTGGCATGTGTCCGAAAGACAAGCTCTTTCGCGGCTACATCGAACTGGAAAAGCAGCTGTTTGAATTCTTGCGCTGTCGCACGCTCTTCGAGAAACAGATTGAATGGAATTCGTCCAACAGTCAGGCATGGATTCAGTTTGCCGAGCTCGAACGCGGCCTTGACGATGTCGAGCGAGCACGCGCCATCTTCGAACTCGGCATCGACCAAGCGACTCTGGATATGCCAGAGCTGGTGTGGAAGGCGTACATCGACTTTGAGGAAGAGGAGGAAGAGTACGACCGTGCCAGGGCCTTGTACGAGCGACTTCTCACCAAGACCGACCACGTAAAGGTGTGGATTAATTATGCGCGCTTCGAAATCAATGTTCCAGATGCTGACGACGATGGAACGGACGAGAACCGACCTGTCAGCGACGAGGCAAAAGCGAGAGCGCGCAAAGTGTTCCAACGCGCGCACGACTCTTTCAAGGAGAAAGATCTCAAGGAAGAACGGGTGGATCTCCTCAATGCATGGAAGTCTTTCGAACAGACGCATGGCAGTGACGAGGATGTGGACAAGATTGAGAAGCAGATGCCACGCAAGGAGAGAAAGCGCAGGAAGATCGAAGAAGACCGGTTTGAAGAGTACATCGACTACATCTTCCCAGCAGACGACAAGGCGAGCGCGAATCTGTCCAAGCTATTGCAGAAGGCGCACGCATGGAAGCAGCAGCAGCAGACAACGAATGGGACGAATGGCAGCATAGATTAATGGACGCCTTATTGCAGGAGAGTGCTGCCTTGTTTGTGGGGCGGAGCAGAGTGAGCCAGCTGGGGTGATAGCCGGGACGGGGAAATTATGCGGAGTGACCAGCGAACCACACGCCAGTAATGACGCTATTGAGCCAGGGGAATTGATGCAATCTGACGTTGTCACAAATTGCGATGATGATATGGAGTACTTGATCACGTTGAGCCTACCTTGTTGTTGCACTGTCAGCAGCACTATTGACGTTCTGATCCAAATCGGGACAGTGCTCAGGAGAGAGGACATCACCAACACAGGCGCATCGAACTGGACGACGACGTCATCATGCACCACACGATGCTGCTTGCTGCAGTGAAAACTTTCCGAATGATGGCGCAGAGGTGATAGAAGAGGAAACGCTCTGGCTTTCGTCTTTCTCTGCGCTTCGTTGCTTCTTCGCTTCTTCGCTTCTTCGGTGTCTGCGCGTCTTCGGGAGAGGAAGGCGCTAAGAGAAAAGGTGAAACATCGCAGCGGGGGCGACTACTGAGGTTTCAACCACCGCGATTGGTGGCGTACCTGCAGCCGCGTGAATTAGCGTCTCGGATTCGCAGCAAGCCAGGAAGGATGCCGCAGCAAACCAGCAGAGAAGCAGAGAAACAAAACCGACCTTGTGTCAAATCAGATTAATGCAGAGACCGCCGCTCTGCTACCGACTGGCGAGGATTGTAGCTTGCCTGCAAGATGACATGACACACTCGCGCCGCCTCCGATCGAGCATAGCCAGGCAGCTGCTCTGCGGAGAGATGATCACACAGTCTGGCGGTTGGAAGCTTGCCACATTCTCTCATCCTTTTTTCTCAAGTTACGGTCGCGTGAGAAGTTGAGTAGATACATCACTGTTGCGTTGTGTTCGATCGTCCGATCATCTGCCAAAAAAGACACTGACCAGATCTCTCACGATCTCAACGCGGAGCCAACTCCAACTCTTCGGTGACGTTGCCAGCATCCGAGTGGCTTTACCCCTTGTTCACCGTCCCAGTGGCCTGCAGTGCTGCCGAAAGCCAGACCCACACCGCCCCAACTCCCGTCCTCTCCTCGCTTGCACACCAAACGTTGCAGCACCAGCGCCTTTCTCCCTGCGCTCAACGCTGCTGTCCGTTCCGATTCCAAGCCACGCCGCTCACTACACCATACCGCCATCTCTCTTTTTTGGTCCATCGTTCACTCCCACCTGTCTCGACAAGTAATACTACACCACAGTACAACCTTTCCGCCCTAGCGTGTCGAGACTCTGAAAAGACTCTGAAGACGACGAAGAGAAGACGTCGACTTCAGACCTCCGTCGCTCGCATCTTGCGCCGTGCACTGGCCCATCACCGAGCCGAGCAAAGGACTCCAACCTGTACTTCCTTCGGCTTGGGCTAGATTCAGTGCCCCTCGAGACCGTGTCTCGCCTCCGTCGCACGCGGCTGCGCTCACCTTTTACTTTCTGCAGACTATGTGCTCGCACTAGAACGCGCCAGCCGCTACCAATCAAGGTCAAGAGATGCCTGCCCCTGCACCAAAAGTGCCATTAAAGAACCAATGTTCGGTCATATTCGACGATGTGCTCTACATCTACTCCCCGGATGCCTTCCAGTCGATAGAATTGAAAGAGGACGCAAAATGGGAGGAACACACTAATGGTGTATCCGTAACGGGCGCCGCATGTGTGCTGGGTGGAGTGGATGGTGACAACCGAAAGCGTGCCCTATACGTGGTAGGAGGCACAGCAAACTCGACCAACGCAGACTACCCCGGTATACAGCGATTCTCTTTTGACGACAAGTCCTGGACGACGATAGAGCCGGTCGTGCAGGTCACCAGAGACCGCGTTCGTCATGGTGCGAATTACATTCCAACTTCCAACGTTATCGTTGTGTACGGCGGCACATCTGTCAAAGGCTACGAGGGTCTCTCATCCGAAACTTTCATGATCGAACTCGAGGAACCTTACAACGTACGAGCATTCGACTCGACGGCACCCCCGGCGTCCCGACCCTTTGTGATGCCATGGGGAGACGACAGTGTAGTCATGGTGGGAGGCAGCGACACCAATACCAAAATCTTCACCTTCACCGCGGGTGGTGGCTGGGTTGATTTTGGCCTGGAGCTGCCCAGCCCGCTACCAGACGCGTCAGTGGCCCAGGCTGCCATGTACACGCTGAACGACGGGTCAAAACTCCTGCAGACCTTTGCACTGGGCCAGGAGCCTATTCAGGTCTCAACGAATGTTCTCCTGAACCCTGGTGCAGTACCCGGCGCATTTGGTCAGACCGTCGGCAACCCAACGACTCCGGCATCATCTCGCGCATCGGCACCGTCTCAAGGAGCCGTGGGCAAACGTCAGCTTCTTGACACCTATCCAGCCTACAACAGCAGCTCGATCCCCGAAACCACCAGGACTGATTTCTCAATCGCTCAGGGAAGCGATGGCCTGGTGGCATTTGTGGGCGGGGATGAAGATAGCTCGGTCACCTTTTTCAACCAAGCAGACAACTCTTGGGTATCAGCACAAGCCGTCCTCGGTGACGCACCTCAAGAACCGCTGCAGCCCTCCACGACCTCATCCACAGCAACAAGCACTTCCTCGCCAACGAGTCCTGCAACCGATACAGCAGCCGCATCCACTGGAAGCGATGGCAATAACAACCGTAACACCTTTGAGATACTCGGTGGTGTGCTGGGAGGCCTCTGTGGCCTCGTTGCCATCCTTATCATCTTTCTGCTTTACCTGCGCAACAAAAAGCGCGCGCAAAAGCGTGCTGCCCATAAATCCTACCCGGCCGGCAAGAAAGCTAGCACGGACTTTGACTTCGAGGACGGCATGCACCCACTCCGAGAGCATGGACAACCCATGGGTCGTAGCCCTGTCAATTCGACCATTATCGCTCCTACCGCCGAGCGCTCCTCGACCGCCATGTTCACCGCCCGTCCCAATGACACTCTTACCCGCCGCATCTCCTCTGACAACCGACTGCAACCGAACGCCCCACGTACGGACCACGGTAGCTACAGTGTCTTCGCACGCGAGAAGAGCCCGCTTGCTGGAGGCGGCAAGAGCTCACTCGCTATCTCCAAGCCCATGAATCCGAACCTTGGTGACTACAAAGAGCGGCCGTCGATCGATTTGGGTCGTGCTACACCCGCGTCTCCTGTCAACGCCACGCCTCTGGCTACGATTCCAACGCGTAACAAGTCACAACGCAAGACCGATGAGGCGTGGGGCCGCTATTTCTCTGGCGGCCGTGTTGATCCTACAGCGGACTACCCTAGCCTGACCCCGGCAACTGCGACGGCGGCAGGAACGATGGCAGCCCGACCTACCACCTCACGTGGACGTGGCGGAAGCGGTGGTGGCGGCTTCTGGCCTGGTTCCGGCGCGGTGCCGACGCCTAAGTCTCCCAAATTTGCCTTTCGCGACAGCGTAGGTAACACTCTGCAAACGCGAAGTGTAGGAACTGCGACGCCCGAGATGGAAAATGGTCCCTCGTACCTGAACGTCGCGCAAGCCAAAGCAGGGCGCATTAGCAACGCGAACTCGTTTAGTAGCGACGGCAGTGATTATGAGGATGAAGAGGTCCTGGAGGCGGATCGCGATGCATTTAGCAGTGGCGTACCCGCTAGCGTAAGGGACGACAGCCCCTGGACACCGGTGGGCAACACGTGGAGCGGACCGGCACAGCGGCCGCTGCGTAGCTTCAGCAAAGGCAAAAATGACCTCCCACCTACCTGGCCAACGGCGCCGGCGCTGACGCCGGGGACGGACAGCTCTGGGGGTACGAGTCAACGGACGGGTTCGTCTGGTGGGATTCCGAACTTCCCCATGCCGGGGAGTGGTGCGGCGAGGCCGATGATCAGCGAGGTCCAGCATCCAGCGGCAACGCATGGCCGAAGTGCGTCTAGGGGCCAGCAGGACGGCTACTTCCCGCCTGCTGGAGGACACCGGCGTGGTCCGAGTGTCAATACAGACGTGTCGTGGCTTAATTTGGGGGCGGGAGGCCGTGGGAATGGCAACGGGCGATAGGAAGAGGACCGGTTCTCCTTGACGAAAGTGCGACCAGACATGCTCTATCAGTATCTGATGGATGAAGTCGCACGGAAACGGATCAAGGTGGTCAAGAAAGGGGATGAGAACATCGCGCTGGACCGTATTGACGATGGCGACGGCAACACTCGGACAACGAGACTGGGCGCAGGAGAACCGGTGAAGAGCAAGGACACAGGATTGCTCACGGTTATGAGCAGGAGTCGCAGCGAGAAGCAGGGCAAAACGAGGAAGAAGCCGCGAGGGCTGTTCCTGGGTGTGGGCCACCGAGGTGGCAATGGAGAGACGAGCGATGACAGCACACCGCCCACACCACGCCTGCCTGCCCTTGCGGAGTCGACTGTGGAAGGAGAGGTGGTGAAGAGAGACAATCGCTTGACGATGTGAGTGGAAAGAGCGTGGACCGTTCAACGATGATCGAAGGAGTTGGATGTACAAACATCAGCACGACAGCGGGCAAACCTCCGGCCTGGACAATTGGGAGCGACACATCCTCGGGACAAGGGGATTTGTGACAACACACCTTTTTTGGTTTGAGCATTCTATTACGTTGCGTTGCATTGCCTCCGGCGCGATTGCATCTTGCCTGGAGAAGATCTTATGTTTGGATACTTAATGACCTCGGACGACAATAATGCTGGGGATTTCTGAAGGGATCTGCAGTTGAGTGATACCTCATATAATTGCAACAACAAAGAAGATGAAGATGAACAAAGTGTCAGCAGGATGTGCATGTGCCAGTATCTGGTTGTCGTCTGGTATGTGCGAAGCGCTACCTAGCTCCGTACCACTGTACAAATAGCACGCCAGCCTAACCATGACTGAGATCCATCATCATCTGTATGGAAATTTTCCCAAGCTCATCGCGGATCCTTCGAACGTGCGGCTGCGACGACGTCCTGGAGATGGCAATATGGCGTAGTATCTGACATCATATACAAGTAGGTCCTGGGCTCACAGTGAGACAGTGTTCGTCGTTATGAAGCTGCAGGTACCATGGGAGGCGCGCATGGCCGCGCTGCCCGCCGCAATTGGCCGACTCACAATACAATCCTCTTCCTCCTCGCCTAACAACGGCCAGGTTGGTCCTACATACGTATGCTACAGGTATTATGGAGGCAGCGTCTACGCACCCCAGAAACACAACCACCCAATCGCCATGCGACAAAGTCGCTCGTGGCCCAAATGACACGCACATGATTCTGACAGCGCTCAGCGCTTCAGCTACCCCGGGAATGAACTCCTGCACGTAAACTTAAGTATTGCTGAGACGACGAACGACAACCAAGAGAGCCCCAAGGCACGCACACAAAGGCAGGACGAATATTGGATGAGCTGTCGGTGCAGAATGGAGCAGGTATTCCAAGTCCACCATCGGCTTCTTTACCGTAGACGAACGGGCATGGGCAATTGCGCAATACCAGCCGAGGCGTGTGTGAAAGCGGAGATGAAGGTTGGCGTCAATCAAGCCTGTACAATGAGGAGCAGAGCTGGGCAAATGTTTGGCCACACGTGGGATGAGCGAAAGGACGGGGAGGATTCATCGGGTGCTTCATTGTTCGAGGCCGAGGTGGGGGCGTTGTGTACTCCGTAGGTATGTGTGGATTTGTGTGGGTGTGCTGAAGCCTGAACCAGTCACTCACCACGCGTTGACTTGACCCGGGCCCAGGGAAGGATGAAATTGGAGAGAGCTTCCGCGCCATTCCTCACGATAAGGTCCTCTCGTACTCCGTACCTACCTGGGGACTGGGCTTATCAGTCACAAGGTAGACGGCGTCAGCGGCGGTCGGGTCACGGGAACATCGGCAAGAGAACAATAATGCTCTTTGTCTGCTCGAGATACTGCTGAGGTCGCTCGTGCATGGCCTTTGAGGCATATTTTTCCGGCTGCCACATGATCCCTACGGAGTAGAGGGCGGCACTGCCAGTGGGCGTGATAAGGGAAGATCAGCGCCCACGGCCCAGACTCCACTTTAGCCTTTGGGCCCCCCCAGCAGCTCTTGGTGGGTCTTGTCTGGGAGAGTCATGCGAACGGGGGCTGCCTTAGCTGCGCCTGCGCGACCCGATCATCCCCATCCCATGCGCATCCCATCCCATCCCCATCCTGTTCACCAACCATACCTGCATGCGCATCCAAGTTCCAACTATCCAACACGCCCCCCGCGCCTGCCACCATATCAATCGCTACTTGCTCCCTGCTTCTCTTCTGCTGCTTCTTCTATCTTCCCCATCTTCCATCACAGCCCGGAAGATACTCGGTTCACGATCCAGACGACTCATCATCAAGTCGTCTCTATCGTCATCACTCACACAACCTCGCGTCGCGACCCGATCATCGACCTAGCCTGCGACTTCAGCCCGACACGTCAGCCGACCTCACCAGCTCAGGTACGTATCCACACGTCTCTCCCACCAACGCGACCGCGACACACCCGTCCTCAAACCAACTCGCATCATCTCTCCTATCTGCGCCTGACTCATATCTGACGCGCCTTCAGATCATCTTCCATCTGAATTTCAGTCATGGCTCCCAGAGCTGTCTCTGCCCTCGGCATGGCCCTCAACGGCAAGTCCGCCTCTGTCGATATACCCAAGCCCCGCGAGAACCTCGCCGCCCGGGACAACTTCACTGCTGTACCGGCCAGAAAGCAGCGTGGCGACATGCTGCCGACTCCGCCTCACTCCATCTCCCCCAACCTTCCGCCCACCAACCGACGACCATCGGACTCGGATGTCGAGTTGAAAGATGCTCCTGCTGAAGCCAGCGCGCTGAACGCAGAGGCCTTGGACCGCCTCGGCGATCTCGATGCTGTCGGAGCCATCACCCCCGGCTTGCTCGCTAAGCACCATCTTCCAGATATCCTGTTGGCTCATGGGCCCCTTGCCATCCGCCACATCATGGGCTACCTGACCACCTCGGTGCCTGGCTTCTCCCGTATCACCTCCGCAAAGGCGCGACGTCTGGTCGTGGCTGCGCTCGAAGGCCGCGGGAGTGGGGCTGATGGTGCTGGCCTGAATGGCGATGTCATCTTCGACAAGGTCGGCTGGGGCAGATGGGACGCGCGTCTCAAGGGCCAACCGCCACGAGATCGAGCTTCCAACACCATCACCCCGCCGGGAAGTCTGCCGAACTCATATTCCCACAGCCTCAACGTGCCTGGCCAACGTTCCCAGCACAGTGGGTCTGAAGCGTTCGGCACCAGCTTCACTGGCAACTCTGGCGTCTTCTCCCATTCGGAAGCCGAGTATGACGACCAAGATATGCTCGAGCACGAGGCCGATAAGATGTCTCTCGACGGCAATGAAGATGGTTATGCGTCATCTTCTCCCGGCGAGGACATTGACATTGATCTTGGGGAAGGCGATGTTACCGAGGATGAGGACTGGCAGAGCATCGGTGCCGAAGCACTTCGAGCTCGCTCTCTACCCAAGGGTGGACAGATTCGCAAACCCTCTGGTGGCAGTCGAATATATCAGCCTATCGCTTCATATTCGATCGCGTCCTATTCCTCTGCGAGGCATCGGTCCCGAACACCAGCCCTCGCACAGTCCGCGCCAACCAAGGCTCGACCTGTCCATAATCTCCCCCGTGACGCTGGCGTCAATTCTTCTTCCGAACAAGCAGCGATTGAGGCGCTGCTCAGTCTTGGATCTGCATAATACCTTTTAATAACATCATTGGCGGCTGGGATATTTTCAAGGACCAGAACAACGGCATAGGACTATCTGCCGTTCAATACCAGGGATCACGAACGAGGATCGCTGGAGGATGGCCATCCAACCTTGAAAACGCGGCGTTATCTTTTGGGATTCAACACGACTCGACTCCATCTCACGACTGTTACGACCTGGCAGCCTGCACCACGCTTTGCGGGCTCGGTTTGGTGGGATCACTCTCTACTTTCAGCACCACTTTCATGTGGTTATTGCATACACCACACCAATCAACGAAACGACACCAATACCCCTACGATTGCGACACCAAATCGTACACCACTGACGCTAGCCTGCTTGAGGCTATCTGAAGATATATTACTTTCAACCACACTTTCTTAATCTGCCACTGGAGCCAGCCTTGGCCAAGTCATTGGCACGCAACGCCACCAATATCCGTTTCGCACTGGTCTTCTTCACTGATGATACTGGTCTTCGATATTCGATATTCAAGGATGTTTGCACGTGCTCTGTCATATTGACTTATCGATGGAGCCAGCCACTGGAATGGCTTACTACTTTGGCTTCTTTTTGGAGGGATGACGACGAAGAACGGGGGACGAAAACGATGGATTGCTACACTCTCTACCTTTGAACAAGATGGCACAAACAGAACCGGAAAGAACAAGCAAAAACAAAAAGGACGAGGAGGTGGCCTGAGACGGCACTGAGGATCATGTCCAACTTACCGAATGCACATGGGCTCCGAGTATGAAGGCTGAGATGTCTGATCGGGCTTTCTGGTTCCACTTTTTGACCGAAGAGGCGAGGAAAGGGTGTTGCACGGTGCCTTGCAGAGTTGTGGTGGTGAGAGGACCACAACGCCTCTACTGGCTAGCGATGCTAGACGCTGCGTGAGAGGTAGTCTACAGAACGCACCGAAACTTCATCTACTCTTTTATCTTCTTTTCTCTTTTTCCTATTGTACAGCAGATCGTAGAGCTTGGTCATGCAGATCCCATCCACTCTTCCTCCTCGCGCCGGCCCCATGCGAAGCTAGTACTCCGTGCCTCAGCTAAGAAGCCACTAGAAGGTACAGAGTACAGTTCCCAAAAACTGGAAGACGGGAAGACCGAAAGACTGGAAAGCCTGGAGCCGATAGCAGCGCCAAGACTCAGCTGTACTCAGGTGGACTAGCACGTGACCCATTTCGACGCGAACTCTGTGGCGACGTCAGCCCCCCCCTTCCTCTACGCTGGGCTGAGGTCTGTTCTCTTCCGTGCCTTTTGACTACTGCGGCCATGGACCTGGCCAAGCCATGGACTTAATTTCATGAGCCTCAGTACCAGGGAAACCTTGTCCGACCGTCTCGGTCTCTCTCCCAGCCAAGCCTGGGAGGCGTGCTGCTCTCGCCCCCGTGACCGTCATTTCCACTGCTGTTGCCGGTAGTGCGCCTGCGCAGAGGCTCCCCTGGCCGTGTGGCGGATTCGACTGCTTCGGGAATCGTCGTCGTCGCGCGCCAGACCTCCTGTTGAAAATGAGGAACCGTCCAGGCATCGCATTAGACGCTCAGTCGCGCCTGCTAGGCGCTTGAAGACTGTGTGTGTGTGTCGCCTAGGGATGCGGTTGGAGGGGCTCCACCACCTACTGGTAGGTACTGTCGTGGGATACTGTTGAAAGATGGCCCGCGTGTTCTGGGACGCACGCCATCGCGGCTGTCGTTCGGCTGGGGTGGCCCGGCACGATCCTCGATCATGCTGGTCTGGGATGGGGACAGTGCCTGTACCACTGCCAGTGGATGTGCGGGAGGATCGAGAAGGGGCTGGTCGACGTCTGCGCTATGGACATTTCCCAGAACTGCATGGACTGCTCAAGGACAGCTGATCAGCTGGGTGGCCCCAGTGTACTCGCCAGGCTTCGGTTGGTAGAGGGAAAGAGGGAGTGATCATGCTTACAGCGGCAGGTTCTGTGATGGCTACAGCAATGCAAAGGGCCACTCGTTTCCGAGTCTGGTGGGGAAGGTTGTTCAATGTGCTGCAAACAACAACAACAGCAGCAGTAGCAGTGTTGGTCACTCGGATGACGGTGCCATTCGCAGTGATGGCACTGAAAGTGGTGGCCGTGGTGCTGATGGTGGTTCATGGTAGCATTGCTAACTGGATCTTTCTTGGCAATCAAGCCTCAATCGTGAATTACCTGGTCGTGGCAGGATTACATGTTTAGACAGGAGACTCTCTCTGACCGAGGGGGATGTAATTGAATTTTAATAATCTTGTGGAGCTTTGCGCGAGAGGGTGCTCGATGTAGGAATTCCTGAGAACTACAGATACGAATGCACGGGAAGGACCCCCAGAACCACCCATACAGCGCAGATCATCGACCAGACAAATTGGGCACAAAATTCTGCAGGTGAAGTGGCTTGCAGCGCCCATGATGCCCTGAATCCGGAGGGTGCTAGCTTATGTAGAAAGCCAGGACGTTCCTGCGCCAGTCTAATCAGCTAGGTGCCGCAGGGCAGACTGGTGTTCATTGGTGCCCGAGTTTTTGAGGTGCAGCAAATGCACTCGCGGCGGGTGGACTGGCGAATGGATTCGCAGAAATCAACTCAGATAAAATCAGCTCAGATAAAATCAACTCAGATAGAATCAACTCACATAAAATCAACTCGCATAAAATCAACTCGCATGAAATCAACTTGGGTGAAATCAACTCGGGTGAAATGCACTCGTAGCAACTGTACTTCTAGAAACTAGTACTCTAAAGACTGTATTCTAGGAACAGTATAGACCGGACAGGGACTTTACACGTACGCCGCAGACTCTCAGCCCTTGCCAATCGGGCTCTACTGTTGTCGGTATAAGAGCTGGCTCTGACCTTATCCCATTATGTCTCCAGAGTACGCATTTATAAGCGTGTGTACGGACTCACTGCCTACTGGCACCACAGATACCGAAAAGCATTATTAGAGAAATTTAGCCTATAACACCTATTTTCGCTCTTGGACCCTTTATACACCCAAGGTACCCTCCTGTGGCACTTCAGGGCATCTCTTTCGATCGACCCAGTCACTGCTCTCCCCATCCTCGCTTCCTCGCCTACTGCTTACTGTATTTTGCCAGAACCTCGTGCAATCACTGCTGGTGCTTTATGATTTGTTCGCACTCGATTTGCGGACCTGCTGATGAACAACTGACTAGCACAATTGCTTCAATGCAGATAGAGGCAAAATATGTGGCGTACCCTACCATGGTACCACAGTTCTCTGCTGACACAGAAGTTATCGTAACTGGTGAGTGCGTGTGCGTGCCCATAGTGTCTAATCCCTGAACACAAACGAACAATCATCTACGTTTGGGGCCGGTGGAAGGTCTGTCCCGGACCAGACTGTACAAGCTATTGAACTAACTAACCCTCATAGGTGAATTCCTCGAGGTTTGCGGTACATAGGTAGGTTCTCATCGCCTGGCTGTCGGCAAGACGTGTGATTTATTCCACTGGGAACTGCACCCCCAGTACTCGAGACCTTTTACCACTTCTCCCCTTCTCAGACGATAAGCCAACGTCCTTCTTCACCCTGGCGCCGCCGAGCAATACCCTTGACCCGGCGATGAGGGACGGTCCTTTCACTCCCGTATACAATGTGCTGACACGATCTGATCTTTGGAGGGCTAAGGATGTTGCTATCGCGCATTTGACCTCTGACACTTTGTGCGACCGCTTGCTCCAAGTGTGAAAGCCTGTCGTTCGCGCCGTGTAGGCGTTCGGCCATCTCTACGACGGCTTGGGTGAGCGATTGCTGTATTCCAAACTGCACTGCTGCCAGCTGTTGACCCACTGGCTCGGGATTCGCAATGTTACCTCGGGATGCTGCTTGACCATCGCCGCTGATCGCTGCAGGACTGTGGGCCTGCTTGGTACCATGGCATTGCTGACAGATTCCAGAGACTGGTGATTCATTATCTGCAGTCGTGGAATGTATCCGGTGCCTTCCCAGAAGATGGCAATGCTCAGGGCATGTGACTAGACCGAGACACGTCCCTGGTGCCGCTGAGTCGCCCCCAGACGAACCTTCGGCTCCCAGCTCGGAAGGTTCAATCAGATACACGTACTCGATGGAGTCTGATTTTGGAAGTTCTCGCGGACGACGTCTGACCACTAGCAGCTTAGACATTGTGATCACGAAGGTCGTCTGGCTGCTGAAAGCGTGCGGGTGTGTTACTGAACGAATCAGCCTGACAGGAGGAAGCGAGGGACCTGGCAACTAGCAACAGGCCAGCCAGTTTTCCCCGTGCTAAGCCAGGAGCCGATACAAAGTATAGAATTGGGTCTGTTGGTTCTTTGTTGGACAGGCGTGGGCTGGGAAATAATTTCCAAATCAGAGAGGCTTGAGGAAAAAGCAGAAAGACAATGTTATTTAATGTCCGGACGAAAGGCTGCATTGTCCCGGGGCGTTCGATTTTCGAGTCAGGGCAACCTAGCGCAATGCAATGCACGAACAACACGGTGAGGGTCGGGCAGAAGTGTCCTCCCTCCCCTACAGCCTATCCCGCTCCCTTCATTAGTGGACTTCGCCATTCTACTAGCCCACCTAGGCTTTAGCAATCATGTGATTTCGTGCACTGAACGCGTCGAGGTTCGTGTCAAAGGTATTCGCTGGCGAATGCGACCGTGGACTTCCCTTTTTCGTCTTAGTCAATTAAGGCAACTTCTCCTCCTACTGCTTTAGCCACGAAATATGCATGGCATTGGGCCGCTTTGCCTCAGTCGGCCACCAGTGGCAGCAAACTAAGGCCGCGGCGCGCAAAGCACAAATTTCAGGTGAGGCTTACGGCAGTCAAAACATGCTTTGAGACTTGTTCGATGTCAATTGGGCGCACCAGGCTCTCACCGCTGGTTCGGGCCTGCTACTTTGGCTCTCGCAACCCAGACATTCGGCCGGCTTTTCTGCGCCCCTCTGTTTTTCGTTTTGCCCTGCTGTGTCGTCGTCTTGAGAGAGAGACAGAGAGAGAGAGAGA